>NW_026652280.1:0-16756 GCF_009828535.3 Hylobates moloch | reverse complement strand
GTTAGGGGTTAGGGGTTAGGGTTAGGGGTTAGGGGTTAGGGTTAGGGTTAGGGTTAGGTTTAGGGTAATGTAAATTCACATTACTACTAATATTAAATTATTATTTATATTACACTATTCCTTAATGTAAAGGCTATTAAGACATGTTTGTCTTCAAAGAATGGCCTTGGTTTCTGTGGGCAGTGTCTCCTTGTGGAAAGATAGTGCGTTCCTGCTAAGTCATGTTCAAAACGGGCCTCTAGGAGCCTCAGGCTGCAGCAGCAGCCTCTCCTCTACATCTTTCACTGCCTCATACTGTTGTTGACTTTGTAAGCTTTTTTCGGTCTGGTTTTATCAACAGAGCTAGTATTTCATGAGGTTCTACTACGTAACTGGTTCCAGAAAGCTAAATGCCTTTTGTTTGTTATTATTCACTAAATACAAATCACAACTCTCTTCTCATTACTCACACAATAGAATTTAGCTGAGGGAGATTGAGTGACTTTCCCAGGGTCACACAGCTACTAAGAGCAGAGTCGTGTTTAGATTCATGTGGGAAAACTGAACACAGAAATGAACCAGTGGAAACATCCTACATTCCAAAAGCCTACTCAAGCCATTTGTTCTTATTTTAAGGAAAATCTTTATGCTAATTTTAAACTCCAAATACTCATGAATGGCAGAAATTTACAGATTTGATTCTGATGTAAGAAATGATGCTCACCAGCTGGTTACTGCTACCACTCCACAACCCTGAGCTTACTGGACAAATGTCTAAGCGTCGTGGTTAGTGGGGACAATGTTGGTGGAGTCTGAAGTTGTCATGCAGTGACTCACTCAAGTTTAGGCAGATTTGGTGATATATGACACAGACATGCAAAGAAATGCCGTAGCTGGCACACACAGGCTGGCTCTGGGAGATGCAGATGGAGCACGTCACCCAAAATAGAGCCAGACAGATGTCCTTAAGGAAGGAGCAAAGGGGCTGCATCTTAAAGAATGAAGAAGGGATTTGTCATGAGAGATGGGGCAGGAAGTTCTTGAGAGGCAGAGGGAGAGCATGAGAATGTTGGGAAGGGAGGAGAGATTCTCACACATCTGGAAAGCTGACAATCCATCAGCATGTCCAGAAGGAAAATAAGGAGGAGCAGAAATAGATGAGGCTGGATACAGAAGCAGGGCTGAAGCTGTGTCGATTGTGGTAAAGAGTCGTGATTCTATCTAGAAGGCAATAGGTAGCATTCTAAAGAGAGATCTTTTAAAACAAGAGTCAGCAAATATTTTCTGCAAAGGGCTAAATGTTAAATATTTTAAGTTTTCCAAGCCATATGGTCTCTCTCTCAATGACTCAGCTCTTCCATTATACCATGAAAGTAGCCAGAGACATTATATAACACATGTATTGGCTGTGTCCCATTACAACTTTACTTACAAATGCAGACTGTGTCAGACATAGTCCATACATGGTAGTTTGCCACACCCTGTTTTAGAAAGCTCAGGTTTATGATGTGATGGAGAATGCCTACAAGAGCTCGTTTTAAATGGTAGAGTGAACATACACTGGAATTCTATCCTGCTTGACCCAAGCTCTTGATAGCTAAAGGTAGAAAAGATAGATAGTAAATAGATAGATAGATGATAGGCAGGTAGATAGATGATAGATAAAGAAAATACATAGCTGTTCCAGAAAACAGAAATGGATAACTTCATGAACCAAAAGCAGAGTAATATACTTTAGAAAGGAAGCAGGCCAGAAAACCCACAGTTGCAAAGCAAATAGAATTTCCAACTGCCTCTTGTAGCCCCTTCCTGGAAGTAGTCATAGCCCAGGGTGTTCAACTTCTTCCTCTGTTTTTTTGTTTGTTTGTTGTTTGTTTTTCTGTGGGGTTTTTGTTGTTGTTGTTTGCTTTTTTTTTAAAAAAAAATTCCCTTTCCCTGCTTTTTTGTCACAGCAGCCTTTGTCACTTCAAACACCACAAGTGTTCTTTAAAAAAAATTATATCGACCTTTCAATTAAAATGCAACATGTCTGAAACTTGGTATCTGGAGAGGTGAGATGGACAAAGGAGCCCTTGTTACTGCACATTTTCATTCTCCAAACTTCACCTTGCACACAGTAACAGACAATGCACAAAGCCACTTCCTTATGGACTGAAATTCTGAAATCCTTTTATGCCTGGCCTTTCCATCCCTCAACTTTCCCTCTCCCACACTGTGAATGATTGTATTGGACATTTCTGTTTTAATCTCAGTGACAGGGAACACAGGTAGCTCTAATATAGCTGTGAACCAGATGCTTCTGTTTCTAGCACGTATTTATTTTGCAGCAAATATTAACATCCATGATTTTTCACTGTCTTTTGAAAATAATTAGGCAATATCTCATCTGAGGTAGGATGTTTCTAGTGGTTGTGTTCTGAGGGAGAAAAACTAATCTGTTCTCTTTCCACTGCATTCTAGGAACAGTAAGAGGACCTTGTGCATGAATAATTTGTTTCCACACTACAGAGTGAGTAATAAGCAGATTAGTAAAAACAATTCTGCTTCACTTCAATAACAGCCTCCTCCAACTCGTTTTTTCTCAACAAACTTATTTTTCCAGCAGAAGAATCCCAGACTTCTTAGAGGACCCAGTGACTTTTTGCACCTTAAATCTGTGAAATCCTCGTGTTTTCTTCTGCCGTATCCATAGTTCAAACAAAGATGAGGCAAAGCTAGATGCATTCCTGAAGGAACCAAAGAAATTCCTCTCTTTCTTTCACTGGAATGAAATGAATTCTCTAGACCATCAGTTCTAACCTTCAAAAACCAAACTGTTTGTGAGATCTCCTTCAAATACTGCTGTAGACCCCAGTGTTTATTCATTAAAATTTTTAAATATTTGTTTTATTTGGAATCAAAGTATTTGTAATTTTATTATTTGTATTAATATAAGGGAGAAATGTTTAAATCTGTCTATGCCATATGTGCCTCTCGCTTATTGCCCAATTAACTGTAGCCTCAGGCTAAACTTTGGTTTCTGTCTTTAATTTTTGTCAGAAGAAATGTAACTGATCTCAAAACATCTGCTTTTATTGTAGGGACTCGTGCTGCCATCTCCATTCCTCTCTCTTTTCTTGCAATCTGGGTGGAAGTTCTTTAATATGAACATTTCAACCACCTTCACTCTACCATGTCCACTATCAGCACATTCAAACTTATCCAGCCAAGGCTGTCGTCTTAGGCCAGGGATTTTTTAGGGTCTATTTTGCTGTGATGTGGCTGGCACCCCTTTGACTCACTGTATCACCCCATGGTTCTTTTCATTTTAGGAGCCCAAGAGGGCAGAAAAAGAAGTAGGTGAGCAATTAAACACTGAGTCAGGAGCGTCTCCCCTTGTGTTAAGCAATGTTGTAGAACATCGTGTTTAGTAAGCTCCTAGCAGATGAGCCACGTGGCTGCCGAGCACACATGCCTGCTTGCTGCTGTGAGCTCAGACACCATCATCATTAGTCTTTTCCACCTCTGGAGGGAATTGTAAGGGCCACTTAATAACCTGTAAATCATAGAGAGTTAAAGGTGTTTCCCTAAAACACTCGTGACAGAATGAAAGGTGAGGAGTGTTAGCCACAGGTCAAAAGTGCAGGAAAGTCTCTCAGTGTGGGTTGTTGAAGAAATGCAGGTCTTTTTTCTTTTGGAAGTCTCCCTAGAATGGGGTCAAGGACTCTGCCCATTCTAGGATGAAAAATTGGGATATTAGACAACCTCAGATATTTATCCCAAGCCTTCATTTTGGGCTCTTAATTAGTTTGTTCATCCATCACAATCTCAAATGCTAAGAAGGGCATTTGAATCTCTCCACAGTCCAAATCAGCACCGTCTTTTAAAGTTGCATTTCTTATTATTCTCACCTGATATACCTTATTTATCCCACACCCACTCCTATAACATACCGTGCTCACTGTTATCTTTGAGACGACACTTGAATGTTACTCAGCCTGGAGCGCTCTTCACATGTCTTGTCCAGATCCAGTTCAGACTCATTCTTCAGCCTTGCATCAGTCAGTGGGGGCTAGGTTAAGCTGTGGTGACAAACAACCTCCAAATTTCAGTGGCTCAAAAGTCTTCTTCCTCATTTATTTACATCTCATCACGGGCCAGGTGAGAGGTAGCTCTGTGCTGTGTCATCCTAACACAGGAATCCAGACGGAAGGAGGGACCATTGCTATAGAAAAGAGAAAAAAGCCTGAAGAATGGAACTCTGTTTCTTGGAGATTTCTCCTGAAAAAGTCACGTTATTTCTTCTCACCTCCACTGACCAAAAAAAAAAAAAAAAAAAAAAGTCTTGCGGCCATGCGAAAATTTAAGTAGGTGGGATGGAACAGGCAGATGCATTCATAAAAAATGAACTGAAAATATGTGGAGAACAGCACCAGTGACTATCATGAATGCCAACATGCATCCCTAACAACCCAGTGCTGTTACCCTCCAAACTTTTTGTGTCTTGCAAAGTATTAGAACTTCATATCTGAAGCCATACCACTCAGAGGGAATGAAAAATACATAATGACATCTCCTTTAGGATGTCCTTAGGGAATTCAAGGAAAAGAAGTTAAATAATTTAAAAGTGCTTTTGGGTACAGCTATTTAGCACTAGACAGTAAGATTAGACATAGATCGTAAAGATAATAATAGGGTTAGGGATAGGATTAGGATCTGGGTCAGAGTCAGGGCCGGAAGTATGGTTAGAGGTGGGGTCATGGTCAGGGTCAAGATCAAAGTCAGGGTCAAAGTAAGGCTCAGAATTAGGGACCAGGGTGGGGATCAGGATTTAGGTTCAGGGTCAGAGTCTCGGGACAGGGTTAGGGTTCGGATTAGAACCAGAGCTTTGTTCTCTTCAGGACCCGCCCGAGGGTGGGTCACCATGGCTTTGGAGCACCTGGTAGTGTGGCGTGTCCACAGTGAAGACGAGTTTCGTTGTCCTTAAGACTGACCTGGGGAGCCGTGGCTGCAGGCCATTGAGGAAGGTGAGGCAAAAGCTTCCTGTCTGCTCCCCGTGTGCTGAGGAGGGAGCTCTGCCATGGGCAGAGTCTTGTTTCACAAAAGCATCCCTTCCTTGAGGCTTCGGCTGCTGATCGCTGCTCATCATCATAACGTGCCATAACATATGGTAAGATTTGGGTTTGTTTCTGGGGAGAGATCTTGGTATAGAGAAAGGAGAAATGCTTAGAGCCACCATCAGGACAGTTGGTACGAAAGCTGGGGGTAGGCAGAGGCTGGAGGAAACATGTGCACCCCCTGTAAACACTTTTATTCATGTTTTAATTGCTCAGTTTTTTTTACAGTGTTAAATTAGTAAAAATAGATTGAAAAATTAAAAAGTAAACATATTAAAACTTGCAACACTATTTAAGCTTAGATATATTATTTGTACCTCATCATTTTTTATTTTGTTGAGAAAGTCTAAGGTTAATTGGCAGCATATTTCTAATAGTAGATAGAATAATGTCTTTTTTATAAACATTGACATCCTACATTACATGTGTGGACCCTGAAAATCTGAGACAGTTCTCAGATTTTTTAGAAAGTTTATTTTGCCAGTCTTGAGGATGTGCACCCATGATGCCTCCTCAGGAGGTCCTGACAACATGGGCCCAAGGTGGTCGGGGCACAGCTTGGTTTTATACACTTTAGGAAGACATGAGACATCAATCAATATGTGTAAGATGTACATTGGTTCAGTCCAGAAAGGTGAGAAGGCCAGATGGGGGCTTCCAGGTCATAGGTAGGTAAGAGACAAATGGTTTCATTCTTTTGCATTGCTGATTACTCTCTCCAAATAAGGCAATCAGGTATACATTTATCTCGGTGGGCAGATGGGTGTCTTTGGATAGAATGGGAGGCAGATTTGCCCTAAGCAGTTCCCAGCTTGACTTTTCCCTTTAGCTTAGTGATTTTAGGTTCCCAAGATTTATTTTCCCTTCATAAGGTTTTCCTATGAGCATTAATTATTCACTGTGTTTTTTTTTTTTTTTTTTTGAGACGGAGTCTCACTCTGTCGCCCAGGCTGGAGTGTAGTGGCGCAATCTCAGCTCACTGCAAGCTCTGCCTCCCAGGTTCCTGCCATTCTCCTGCCTCAGCCTCTCCGAGTAGCTGGGACTACAGGCGCCCGCCACCACGCCCGGCTAATTTTTTGTATTTTTAGTAGAGACGGGGTTTCACCGTGGTCTCGATCTCCTGACCTCGTGATCCGCCCGCCTCTGCTTCCCAAAGTGCTGGGATTACAAGCGTGAGCCACCGCGCCCGTCCTCATTGTGTATTTTATTACACAAATAAGGCACAGATTTTTAAGAAATCATTAACTTCATGGCTACCTATATAGACATAATTACCTAGAACCTCAACTAAATTTGCAAACATTCCAGAGTTTGGGTTTCCAATAATTCTTTGTGATTCTTTAAAAGGTAAAGTATTTTTTTCCCATAAAACATAGCAACATCTAAAATCACCCGTAGAATGTCCTGCCATTTTTGTTTCTCTAGTTTCCTCATTTTATGCAAAGCCTCGCGGAGGAAATTGACTTTGAATATCCTTTTACACTCTTCTGTTTTAGAAAGCATTGTGGTAAAACATTGAATCATCATGGTCATAAGTTCTGTTCACATTCTTTCTTTCTTTGAATATTTTTTCCCAGTGGCCAATATTTGATTCTGTTGTATTATGGCTAAAAGGTAGGCATGGGAACAAAATAAAGACAAGAAATCTTTGGAATAAGTGATCCCATCGCAATGAATCAATTTGCCATTGGAACATATTTTCACGAAGTCACCCTTCTGAAAATATTTAGCCATGAATGGAAACAGAGTCTGTATGGTTAATATTTTTCCTGGTCTAAGGTGAACAGCATTTTAGAGAATGAACCCAGGACACAACCACAGCACAAGAAAAAAATATGATAATTAAGTTTACACATCTGTGTTACTACTGTAACAGAAAACATGTAAGGAACATTTGTTTTGCTTTATGTATCAGTCTGCAATGTTTAATTTTTTTGTGTCATAAATGCTCTTATTTAAAAAAACAGGACTAGTTAACAGTGTCAATTACTAGTAATTCATGGTATAAATAATTAAACAAGGAAGTATTAAAAAACAGTGTTTTAAATAAAGTTTTATTTTACATCTTTTTTTTTACTTACACAGAGATTGTCAAAAAATAAAAAAGCCGAGATTTCCCATGTAGCCGCAAGCTAGTTTCCTCTTATTAACATCTTCTATCGGTGTGTCTCACATGGCTCATTAATATCTTACATAATTTGTCACAGTTAATGAACCAACACTGATAGACTATTATTAACTAAAGTTCATATTTCATTTGGATTCCCTTAGTTCTGTCTTCCCCTGACCCAGGATCCCATCCAGGATCCCGCATGACATGTAGTCATCACGTAGACTCTTCCTGGCTGTGACAGTGTGTCAGGCTTTCCATCTCATGATGACCTTGATAGTACTGAGGAGGATTGGTCAGGAATTTTGTAGAATGTCCCCCATTGCCACTTCATGTTCTCAAGGTGAACTGTCACCTTTGATGTTCACTTGGATCGTTTGGCAGAGCTACCGCTTGTCAGGTTTCTCCACTGTGAAGTTATTTTTCCTCCTGTCCATACTGCATGTGTTCTTTTGGAGCAAGTCACTATGCAGAGCCCACACTTACGGAGTGAGGAGTTGGCTCCACCTTCTTGATGGCTGAGTGTCTACATCAACTATTTGGAATTCTTTTGCAAAGGAGATTTCTGTGCAACTCCATTTGCTTATTCACCTATGTATACAAATACAGACACCTAGATAATTACTTTAAGCTTTAGTTATTATTCAACACTGCAGCATTATGTTGCACAATTCATTCCAGTGTTGGCCATCGGTAGCTGTTTTTATTGGCTCTTATTTTTCTTTGATATATTTTATTTTTTTTTAGTACTTACTTACTTTCTGATACTTCCAGATTATCCTGGCTCCTTTATTTACTGTCCCAGTTCTAGTATCAGACATTTCTTCAAAGAGCCTGATTCCTTTCAGAATGGCAGGAAAACTTACATCTGGCTGCTGAATGAGCACATTGTATCTTGTCCCTCATTAGCAATGCTAGGAAGTACATGTGTGTATCTAACCTACCTACACACACCTAATTATAAAGTTTTCTATGTAGAACTGTGCGTATCTGTATTAAACTAAACATAAGTTTACGTTGATGTCTCCACCCCTGATCTACTATAACAGGGATCATTCTAGCCTTCTCGCCTTGCTAATTTGGAACCTCCCACTTCAACAGTGAGAAACCTGGTTCCCACCATCTGCGACTTATGTAAGTCATTGTTTTATTCCAGATACAGACACTGGTTTTACAATTGTTCACAATTGCTTCTGTTGGAAAGAACTTTATAAAATGGAATCCAGTGATGAAGTATAGTTCATTTGCCTTCAGCCTACAGATTCTATTCATTTTCAAAGTGACTTAGGCCAACACCATTTTCCCTGCACCTTCAGTGAGTTTTTACCTACATTTGTGTCTCAGTCCATTTTGTGCTTCTGTAACAGAATACCTGAGGCTGGGTAATTTATACGTAAAAAAGGTTCATTTGGCTCCCAATACTGGTTGCTGGAAAGTCTGAGATTGGGCAGTTGCATCTGGTGGGGCCTCAGTCTTTTTCACCTCATGGTGGAAAGTGGAAGGGGAGCAAGGGGTGCACCAGAGATCACATAGCAAGAGCGACAGCAAGAGGGAAGCCAAGGAAGCCAGGCTCTTTTTAACTAGCTACTCCTGCAGGAATTAATCCATTCCTGTGAGAGCAGAGCTCACTCACCCCCATGGAGGACATTAATCTATTCATGAGGGATCCATCCTCATGACCCAAACACCTTCAACCAGGCCCTACCGCCCCACACTGCCACGTCGGGGTCAAACCACACCCAAACCATAGTAATTTGTAGCATAGTTAAATTCTTTTTCACATGAAGTATTCTGTGCTGGGATACTCCACATCCTGAGTAATTTTATTTAATTTGAATAGAGTTTGATTTAACCATTTGGCTGTAAAATTCTGCATATTTTGACAAATGCATTGTGGCAGGTAACCCACTATTAAAGTATCATATGGAATGCTTCAAAACCCCACCCCATGGAGCCAATGGCCTCCAATCTGTGTAGTTTGCCTTCTCCAGAATCTCACTAAATAATGTCACACTGTGTGTGTCCTCCTCAGACTGTCTTCTTCCGCTTAGCAATGTGCATGCAAGATTTACTCATGTCTTTGTGTGAGTTGATAGCTTGTTCCTTTCTATGGCTAAATAGTATTCCATCGCATCAATGTACCACAATGTGGTTATGCATTATGGGGAGCAAAACCTTCCTCTTCTAACTTTGTTCCAGGGTTGGAGACCTTCAAATTAACTGACAATAGATACATTAGGAGGAGAGACACTACTTGGCTTCTTGTTCCATAAGTATCATTGTGGGACAAACAAAACTCAGCAGATGGCAGGATCCAGTTTACAAAGAGGTAAAAATGCCCCAAACAAGAAACAAGACTAGAACCTGATAAACCACAAGGGCTAAAGTTTTCCGTCTTAAAAAAATTTTTTGAGACAAGGTCTGGCTCTGTTGCCCATGCTGGAGTGCAATGTTGCAATCTCGGCTCAATGCAACCTCTACCTCCTGGGTGCAAGCAACCCTCCCTCCTCAGCCTCCTAATTAGCTAGGACTACAGGCATATGCCACCATTCCCAGCTAATTTTTGTATTTTTAGTAGAGACGGGGTTTTGCCATGTTGTCCAGGCTGGTCTTGAACTCCTGGCCTCACAAAGTGCTGGAGTTATAGGTGTGTGCCGCCATGCCTGGCCATATTATAGTTTTCCATTGAAACATAAAATTTCTCTCTGTAGTAGCCATCATTTCTGATCAAAGATAACAAAAGTTAGATTATTCTTGTTTCAAAAATAAGTCTAGCTTTGTTAGATTTTGCCTGATTATTTACGTAAGTGCAGCAAGAACAGGAGATGACCACACAGGTGCTTTCAAGCTTCTTTGCTGGAAGTTTTCATACAGAATCTCAGATTGGACTTTTAAAGGCCTTACTGAGGCTAAAAGCCAAGCCAAGAACATACTATCAAATATCAGTTTCAGTCCTTATAGCTTTGTGTGAATTCCTTTCTTCTTGAGGCCCCCAAAATATCCCCAAATTCCTGGGCCTACTAGGAAATGACCTTCCTTACTAATCTGTAAGGCTGTGAACCCTGTAATTTAGGTATCAGGCTGGCTTTTCTCAGAGTGCTTTGTTAGCATTGGCTCCATAAAAGTCAACCTTGGTTCCTTAAAATTGCTGGTCATAACTGATCTTAGGTACACTATTCCTAAATATGATATTCCAGTAAAAGCCTTGATAATATAACCAAAGTTTCCAAGTATGTACTGTTATAAGGTGAACAGATTTTTATTGGACTTTTGCTAACAACTATATTGTCATGAAAATACGAGTATTCAGTAAGAATCTTAAAATTCTGGAGAAATCAGGCAGGGAAAAAAGATAAATGCTTCATTTCTTTTTCCAAAAGTATAATATAATAAATTGTTGTGAGTTATATTAGCTTAAGAGAAAAAGATTTCTTAAATCCAGAAACTAGAACATTAAAGAACCAGCAGTGCTCCAAAAAAGCTATAAAATTATAATCAATTTTCATCAGTTCATTCAGTGCCATGTTGTCAATTCCAGTCTTGCTGGATCTTGGGTTAGCAGTGTCATGAACCCATCGATTTCTCAACTAGACTTCTGGAGATCTTCACTGAGTCAAGTGGATGGTCTTAAATTTATTTAAGCAATATAATCAGAAGCCTATAACCAGAGTACCTGTCATGGGCTTTTCCGTGTGTCTCAGAGGGAGTCCTGTGTTGGAGACAAACATTCTGACGTGTAGCTGATTGCAGGAGCTTTCAAGAAAGTATCAGGGGGAAATAATATCTAAATGCCAAAGAGTGTGAAATGGCTGTGATGAAAGGTCTGATGAGAGTTCATTATACCACAACTGACAAGGATATTAGATTTTTTTGGTGGCATACAACGTTTAACATAATAATTGAAATTATGACTCATAACGCTATACCAGCACATAGCATGGATAAGGAGGTCATTGACAAATTTCCAGTAATTTTATACAATTTCTGAAAACTTAACATTTTAGCCATACAAATATAACCCAGGGAAGGTTAGGTATCTCTTTTTATTTGTATATTTTATATGGTTTTTCTTATAAAAAATATGTCCTACTTTACTTGCAAAACATGCCCTGCTTATCTTGCGTACTTTTCTTTTTCTTTCTTTTTTTTTTTTTTTAGACGGAGTCTCACTCTGTCGCCCAGGCTGGAGTGCAGTGGCGCAATCTCGGCTCACTGCAAGCTCCGCCTCCCGGGTTCATGCCATTCTCCTGCCTCAGCCTCTCCGAGTAGCTGGGACTACAGGCGCCCGCCACCACGCCCGGCTAATTTTTTGTATTTTTAGCAGAGACGGGGTTTCATCATGGTCTCGATCTCCTGACCTCATGATCCGCCTGCCTCGGCCTCCCAAAGTGCTGGGATTACAAGCGTGAGCCACCACGCCCGGCCTCTTGCGTACTTTTCATAGAGTTGTTTCTAGTTTTTAATACTTAGTAATCTCTATTTTCCAGAGAAACTAGGAGGTAGACAATTTTAAACTGTCATGCATTAGCATTCTATAGTAGATTAGAAAATGTATGAGTATACCATCTCCCAACATCTAGAGGGATGTGTTTCTTCATTGTACAATTTCTCAGTGTGGTAGACAAAAATATGTTTATTAACAGGCCAAAATATCTTTAGTCTCTCTGTAAAAACAAGAAGCCAAAAGTATATAAACTTGAATTACTTATGTTCAGTAATGTTTTAGTATTGTATCTTATTTATAAATGATCTAGATATTCAATGCAAATCTTTTACTTAGCTTAACTTTAAGGTTAAAAATTACCAAAAGTATTTTGGAAACTATTATTAGGCAGATTTACTGCAAAAAATTATTATTGAAATAATGCTTTTCACAAGAATGACAATTAGAATCAAATCTATAAGTTTAAGATTTTAAATATCTAGTAAGTATAATATTAGCTTATTTGAGTAGAACTCAAACAGAATAGAAATTTGTTCTATATTTAATAGTGATAACTCTGAAGACATAGTTGTTTTATTACACAAAAAATATAAAATTAATCTTATTTAACTAAGTTTTATCGAAATTGTGTTAACTTGAAAAACATTTGGATCAGTTCCTATATTTATTGGAGTTTGGGGAATATTTATTTATAAATGCTTGTTTTTTTTTCCAAGCCAAGTTACAATAGAGTACTTTTAGAGGATTTTATATGTGAATTTTGCAATGCTCTCCAAAGTGAAGAAAAATCACATATACATAACATACATTAATATACATACAAACACAAATAGAGGTCTCATAGCTTTCATCCTGAAATATTAGCCATGAATCAGGCATAAATATTCTGATGGTTAATTTTAGACATCTGCTTGATTGATTAAGAGACACTAACATAGCTGGTAAAGCACAATTTCTGGGCATATCTGTGAGTGTGTTTCTGGAAGACACTGAAATAAAGAAGATCCACCCTGACACAATGTGGATGGGCACTGATATGGTTTTGCTGTGTCCCCACCCAAATCTCATCTTGAATTGTAGTTCCTATAATCCCAACATGTTGAGGGATGGACCCTGTGGTAGGTGATTGAATCATGATAGTGAGTGAATTCTCATGGTCTGATGGTTCTATAAGTGGCTTTTCCCCTTTTGCTCAGCGCTTCTCCTTACCGCTGCCATGTGAAGAAGGACTCTTCGCTTCCTCTTCTGCCATGATTATGAGGCCCCTCCAGCCATATGGAAATGCCAGCCCCTTAAACCTCTTTGTTTAATTTTCTCAAAGGAGCCATTAAAGTTCTAAATAATTCTTAGTAAGTCACGCAAACAGGAAAGGAAGTAGACAGGATTAGTTCCTTACTGGTGGAACACACAGTCAGCGGAGGTTTGGGAAGGGAGATTTTAGTCAACTGAGAAGTTCCCATGAAAGGAGCAAGATCAAGATCACAGAGACACCTTGAAACAAAAAGCCAGGAATAACTTCCAACCCAAGAGGAGAACAGAGAGGCCTCAAAACCAAAGCTAGGATAAGAAACTTGTAGTCTGAGAGTTACCTTCCAGACAAAGAAGCCTGAGATTCCAACCCAGCTTCAGAGAGTACTCACTCAAAATGTTACTCAAACTGTAGGCTTTTTAATGACCTAGCCATGCATGTAAAAGGCATTCCCTAAGATGGCACAGAAGGTGGAGCCCCCATATCCAAAGATAGCCAAGGAGAAAGAAAGACCCCTGTTGCCAGAGCCAGTGGGCCAAGGCAACAGAAAAGGAGACAAGGGTCCTAATGGGATGAGGCCCTTTCAGATTTAGGCTTACACAAGCTCCTGAGAACTGGGAGGATGACAGCCACAGATGGGGCACCAACATTTCTACTCATTGTATTACAAGTTCTCAGGCATCCAAAATGATTAACAAAATGACCATTTCTAGGGCTTCTGTGGGATAGTATGGAAGGTCTTTTTTAACTTTTTAATGCTGTCAACTGAAGAACGATGAAATTCATATATTTGGAAAGGAGAGATTTCTTTATTTTATGTTTATTTATTTATTTATTTTTTTGAGATGGAGTTTCACTCTTGTTGCCCAGGCTGGAGTGCAATGGCCTGATCTTGGCTCACTGCAACCTCCACCTCCCAGGTTCAAGCGATTCTCCTGCCTCAGCCTCCCAATTAGCTGAGATTATAGATGCACACCACCATGCGCAGCTAATTTTTTGTCTTGTTTTTTAGTAGAGACAGCGTTTCACCGTGTTGGCCAGGCTGGTCTCGAACTCCTGACCTTAGGTGATCCACCCACCTTGGCCTCCCAAAGTGCTGGGATTACAGGCATGAGCCACTGCACCCAATGAGAGATTTATTTCCTGTAAAGGGTTACAGCCTGCAGGGTATTCCTTCTGACAGGCTATGAAGTATAGCTTCCAGCCAGAAGCCAGAAACAGACACTTTCAAAGGAGAGGTAAAGGAAACAGTAATTTATGCTGAGTGGCATGGCCACATACACGTATTTAATAAGCTCTAGGAGGAATCATGAATATTTATGAAAGGAGAAATGCATGCATGTGCAATTGAGTTTCTTGCTTCTTCATGGGTCCCATGTACAAAAATTGGCAGTGTTAGCATGATCCCAGGGTGGAGTTTTCAGCCCCCAACATTAAAAGGTGAAGCAGAGGACATGAAAACTCGCTCTGTGCATCCTCTGTACACTGACCAGAACCTCTCCATCGTGGGTGGTCTCTTATCAGGCAAGAAAGGAGAGGCAGCTTCAGGCAGTTGGTTGATATCAGTGGTGAAGTCTTTTTAAAGGGCTGGTTTCTGTTAAATCCTTATGGAAGAAAGCCTCATCATGGTTAGCAAAGGAGGGGGTATAACAAGGTGTATCTGACTCCCATCATCCCATGCTGGCCAAGCTGAGAACCCAGTTTTGAAAGTCACTCCGGGCTCCCCTCAGCCAAGAGTGCGTCTGTTCAGTCAGTTGGGAGCTTAGGATTTCATTTTCATTCATCAATGCTAATGGGAAAGAGTACGCTGTCTCCATGGCAGCTGAATTTGCACGAAACTCCTTGGATGGGGTTAATGGCAGCTGTATTTTTCTGGGCGCTCTGCTTTAATTGGATAAAGTAAGTTCTGGTAACATTTCTTCCTTTATCTTCAGTATCTCAAATGTTTTCATTTAAATAATCTTTATAACAACTTTTGATGTCTGAGTGGATTCCCACACAGTCATCTATTGTAAGACTTTCTGATTCATTTTTTTCCCTTTGTTCATTATGAATAGGGCTTCTGTAAATAATTGCATGGTAGCTTTTGTTTGGAAATAACATCAAAGTAGTTGTCAAAATACTTAGGAATGTGATTTTTGGATTGTAAGGTGAGACTTGTTTAGCTTTGGAAAAAAATGCCCAACTTGTAATAGGGGAGGAAAAAGAATTTTCTATGTTTTCAGAATTCTTAGATGGGACTCTCTGCAAAAACTGACAGATTAAAATGAGGAAAACAGAAAAGTTTAAAAACATGTACACCTTATGGATACATGGGAGATACTCAGGGAAAATTGAGTAAATCTCCAACAGGTGGCTTTCAATTCAAGCATAAATACTATCTTCAACTTAAAGAAAGAAGATTTGAGGTGCAGTAGTGGGGAGTTAACCAGCAAAAGCACAGTAGACAAGGGCAAGTTTTGTTATACAGACTTAAGTCCATGCGTTCTCCATTGATAAGACTGTTTAGTGATTTAGTTATCCTCTTCTTGGTGTCGAGAGAGGTAGCTTTTAAATGGGGATTTCCTTTATAGATGTAAATTTTCCTTACACAAGGGTAACTTCGACTCTGTTTTCAGAACTTCCTTTGTTGGAATTTTTTTTCAAAATAATCAGCTTGGAATAATTCTTAAGCCAAAGGGACATATTTTGGGGTGGCATATTCTGGTTTCCTACCATTATATTTTGGGGTGGCATATTTTGGTCTTATACACTGTGTTCCACCAGCAATGAAAAGAGTTCTTGTTTTTTTCTCCAGCAATTTGTCATTTTTTAAAGAGTTTAGCAGTTCTAAGACATATAGACCAGCTGTGCTATCTCATTGTGGTTTTCAGTTCTCTAGTATGTTGAGTATCTTTTCGTATGTTTACTTGGCATCTGTAGATCTTCTTTGGTGAGGTGTCTGTTCAGATCTGTGGGCATTTTTAATTGGGCTGTTTAACTTATTGCTTAGTTTTAACAATTTTTTATATATTTTGAATACAAATTCTGAGATCTGTATTTTGCCAATATTTTCTTCAATATGTGGCTTTTCTTTTTGTTCTCTTAACAAGGTCTCTTCCAGAGTATAAACTTTAAATATTAAGAAATCCACATTGTCATTTCTTCTGTGTATATCAACCTTTTCTGTCATTTGTTAAAATTCATTACCAAACCCAAAGGCACATAGCTTTTCTTCTATAGTTTCTTCTAGAAATGGTATAGTTTTGCATTTTTAGTGTAAGGATGATTTTGAGTGATTATTTGTGTAAGTTGTAAAGTTTTCATCTACACGCATATCATTTCTTATGGTTTCCAATTAATCATTCCCTCACTATTTTTGGGAAAGACATAGGATAGTGGGCTCCGTTACAGTAGATAGATACTCTGCGATGGCGGGAAAGAGGCTGGTGCCAGAGTGGATTCAGATTCATCACCACACATGTACCTCAACCAACAGTGAGGAGGTCCCACACGCCTAACTGGGGCAAGTCAGGGACCTAAGGCAGTAGCAGGAAAACTAGACAAAGAAAACAGGTGGAGACTTGAGACAGAGGCAGGAATGTGAAGAAATCCAAAATAAAATTCCCTGCACAGGACTCTTAGGCTGTTTTCATGCACGATCAGCCCACTCCTCCCTATTTTTCTACAATAAGCTCTTTACACTGTATTTCTTTTGAATGAAGTTATCTGCCATCTTTGTACTGCCTCTTGGTGAAAATCTTTCTTCGAAGTTAGACAAGAACTGGGACATCAGCTCTCCCCAGTAATAGCTCCATTTCAGTTTGAATTTACAGAACTGATGGGGCTTAATAACAGGTGCTCTGACTTTAAGTCGTGTGGGAGGTGGCCAGTAGCGG
>NW_026652279.1:174998980-175010048 GCF_009828535.3 Hylobates moloch | reverse complement strand
CACACACACAGGGGACACAACTGCCCAGCTCTAGACACACACACACTCCCTCACACACACACACAGAGGACACAACTGCCCAGCTCTAGACACACACACACTCCCTCACACACACACACGGGACACAACTGCCCAGCTTGTGCCTCACACACACACTCACACACACACTCCCTCACACACAGGACACAACTGCCGAGCTCTAGACACCCTCACATGTGCACACTCCCTCACACACACATATGCACACAGACATGGGACACAACTGCCCAGATCTAGACATGCTCACATGTGCACACACTCACACACACACACACACACACACACACACACACACACGGGACACAACTGCCCAGATCTAGATACACACATGCGCACATACTCCCTCACATGCACACATGCACACACACGCATACGGGACACACATACATGCACACACACTCCCTCACACACACACGCATACATACACGCATTCACACACTCCCTCACATGCACACACCCTCCCTCACTCATACACACTGCCCCAGGCCTCTGCTGTGGGAACTGGAACCTCCCTCACAGGAAGGGCGTGACCTTGTGTTTACCAGCCCTGCCCTGAGCGCAGAGCCTTTCGTGGAAATTGGTGCCTTGTTGTCATGAGAGGAAGGTTGAGGCCAGGAGAAACCTCAAGTTCTTGTGGGCATGGTGCTGCCTCGCGGTTTGACTGCAGGAGGCCTTATGGCGGCTCCGAGATGGGTGGCTTGGCCTGCAGCAGGAGGAGCCAGGGCGAGGGCAGCTGCTGGGCACCGTGACCCTGGCTCCTGCTGCAGGCTTTCCTCTGGGCCCCCTGTTCCAGAACCTTCTCCCTCTCAGGCCACCTGTGTCTGTGCCCCTCAGGAAGCAAGCAGGCTTCCTGCAGACCAGGCTCTCTCCACCCTCCAGGAGGCATGGCTGTCAGGGCAGCCGGCTGGCGCCCCACTGCTCTCCAAGCCAACCAGCACCAGGTGTGAAAGGAGTCAAATGTGTACCAACGTATAAACAGTGTCTATTCCGACTAGACAGGCTGCATCCTGATGTTTTACAGTCTGTTCTAGCTTCTTAGACTAACCTCGTGTACTCAGCTTCTAAATGAGTGTCAGGCCCCTCAAGCAGATGCCATGAGCAGCTGCTGTGTGCACGTGTGTGTGTGCTTGTATGTGTGAGGGAGAGTGTGTGAGTGTGAGTGAGGGAGTGTGTGTGTGTGTGTGTGTGTGTGTGTGTGTGTGCCATGTGCGCATGTGCTGAAGGTGCCAGCTCAGGACGACCAAGCATTACGCGTTCAGGAATTTTGCAAGCTGGTTGCTAAACAGAGCCAATACTAAAATTTCAATTCGGTGGGCTTACAGAGTTTATACAATCACACGAACCCATGCTCTGGGGTCCCTGACATCTGTTCTATGGTGGAAATACAGTCACACACCACATAACAATGTTTTGGTCAAGCCGGGTGGTCCCACAGGATTGTAGCGCCATATTCTTACTGTCCTCTCCCGGGTTAGTTGTGTTTGGACACACATACACCACCGTGTTGCAGTCGCCTATGGTATTCGGTACAGGAGCCTGCACACAGGTCTGTGGCGGAGGATCACTGGCTGCGCCATGCAGCCTAGGCCTACAGGAGGCCCGGCCATCCGGGCGTGTGTAAGTCACTGTGAGGTCCGCACGGCGAAATCACCCAGCCATGTATTTCTCAGAGTGCATCCCTGTCGCGAAGCCGCGGTGAGTGTGAATGCAGGGAGTGCTGCCTGCACCGCCTCCCACCTGGGAGAGTCTCACGCCCTCTCCCAACCCCATTTTTTCCTGAGTCATTTGTTAAACCTTGGCCCCACTTGTGACTGGCAGTTTGAAATGCCCGTTCAAGTCAGCTCCCCTCCCTGGCCCACGCCACCTTCGTGTTTCCTGTGAAGAGGCTGAAGGGAGGCCGTGGGGGCCCAATGTGTGACCAGTGGGTACTCAGCTGGGAATGGTGCACACGCCAACTCAGGGTCCAGAGCTGTCACCCCACAAGGTCCTGCCTCTCGACTCATGCCCACCCCCGAGGTAAGGACCGTCTGCCTACAGCCTGGGCTTCAAGGCGCTGCAGCTGGAAACTGTCACCCCACCTGGAATGGTCCCCTGAGATGTGGCTCTGTGAAGGGCTGGGGGCAGGTTCTGGCTCCGGGCACGTGGACTCGCCCACCCAGGTCCAGGACCCAAGGCACAGAGGCTGGGCTGATTCCTGGGGGCCTCGCTGTGCCCTTCCTGAGCTGCCCCGGGGGGATTTGCAGGGTGTGGGGTCTTTGTGGGGCCTTGTCCTTCAGAGCTTCCTATTCGCCCCTTTCAAATTGATTGAGGAAACCTTGGGGGTCAGGAGAGAGCCGAGAATCAGGACTGAGTGAGAACAGCCAGCTGCCCTCCAAGGCCGCCTCTGCCTGGGGAGGCTCCTGCGTGGCTGTGCAGTCACTGGGCAGATGAGGCCTTCCGCCCTTACAACACAGGTTCAACTGCAGTACCTCAAACTCAACCCCAACAGCTATGAAGGCAGCATCGGGGAATTGGAACGAAATCACTCCCGATCCCACCTCTGCTACGTCAGAGCCGTGTCTGTTCCTGCGTTCATTTCCTGCAATTTTACTTCCCAGCATTCGTGTTTTCATGTGGTTCTAACTAAGGCCCTAGAGGCTGCAGCCCCACACCATCCTTGCAGAAGCTGTAGCTCATTTCCTTCCCTATGTTAATTGAATGGGCACCAAGCATTTGCCCTGGACCACCTGTGAAAGGCACCGAGGGAGAAGCCATGGGCTCAGGACCCCCAGCCAGGGCTCGCCTTAGGACCCTTTACATATTTGAAGGGAGACCAGGAAAGTGCAGCCACAGTTTCACTCTCTTATCACTCTGCCTGCATTTTTCAAGTTTCAATAAGAGCAGGTATAATTAGAGGGGCTCTGTCCCTCCTGGAGAAAGAACACTGCAAGTTACAGGGTGTCTCTAATGCGCTGTGGACCGGGAGACAGCACCGCTGACCCTCATCGTCTCAGGCTCTCCACTCCCACCATGGCTGGCTGGATGACTAGGGAGGGGCCTGAGTGTTCAGCTACAAAGACAAGCAGCTCCATGCAGCCTCCAGAGAGGAAGACAGGCAGGTGCCTAGAGAGCCCCGTGTGACAGATGGAATGGTCCAGGCAGGAGGAAGGAGGGCAGGGGCTGGAGAGCCCCTGGGGACCAATGGGGTTTCTTGGCCTAAACGCCATGGGTGGGAGCTGGGGCAGCAGGAGTTCATGAGGCACTCACCTGGATTATCTGTCATTGTTGTAGCTCGTACAGTCCAAGGGCCTCAGACTATAAATGTGTGGTGGTGAATTAACTACCTGTTGTGATGTTATCCTGGTCCTGTGAAGATTCACAAGGAGCCATGTCACTCCTCTGCCAAAACCCTGGACTGTCCCCCTGTCGCCCTTGGCACAAATCACAAAGCCCCATCGCCCACACAGGAGCTGGGTGCTCAGGCCTCACCCAGCAGCTCCAGGCCTCCTGGCTCCAACCCTCTGCCTTCTTGCTTTCCCTTCAGCAGGACGGGTCTCCCCCTCCCCGGGGCCTTTGCACATTCCCTCTGCAGGAATGCTCTGTTGCCAGGGATCTGTGCGTTGCTTCTCCCTGTGGACACCTGCGAGGGAGATTTCCTCAACTACACAATGTCGAATAACGGGCCCTTACCTGCATCTGCCCTGCTTTATGTTCCTGAGTAACACGCAGGTAACACGCGTCACCACCTGGCCTGCTCACTGATGTGACTCTCATTGACCCTCCCAGACTCAGTGGGGTAAAGAGATCTCATTCCTGATTGCATCTCACTTAGCAGTAATAAACAGAACAGGAATCTGCATTCAACGTCAATGCTTACAGTGTTTCCTCCAGCACTCGAGAATCTGCTCCACAGGCAAACGGACTTCTCCAACTGGTGACAGAAATGGTAGTGCCCGTGGTGGTGGGAACCCACACCCACCCTCAGACACCAACTGGCAGCATCTCCGCAGGCCCAACACCCCCGCTCCAGTGGCACAGAGACCCCCGAAGGCTGGCACCTGGACGTTCCCCTTGAGCTATTCACTTAAGAAGGAAAAACAGTCCAGTCTCCACCAGGCACTCTTCTCATTCATTCTGAGAATTGAAAATCAGGCTTTTTATTTGTTTGTTTTGTTTTGTTTTTAACCTCATACAGCATCGTTTCTAAACCACGGGGAGTGAATCCAAATCTGAAGACAGAACAGACTGGACTTCGGGAATGCCTGGGCTGCCGGCTCTCAGCTCACCCGTGCTCACCCACCCCGTGCCCACCCGCTTTACATACCATCCTTGAAAGTCTTCTCAGTCTCAGCCATGGCCCATGGCAGCCCAGGCAGCCCTTGCCTTCTGCTCTCTGCGAGGGAGCCCCTGGAGGGCGGCAGTGGAAGAGACACTCTGAAGCCTCCGAACAGCTCCAGAGACCAGCGGGCAGCCCTTCCATTCCTGCGTGCCGGCCTGACGTCCCCCCATGCGAACTCCCTTGCACACACACATAGACGCACACACAGAGATTACCCACATGCCCATTCAAACAAGCAACTTAATAACAAGGAACTGAAAAAAAGAAAGGCTATTAGACCCAAATGAGAATCACAAGGTGGATCCCGATGAGAACTGTCTGCAGCATCGCAGTCACCGCTGTGTCTGAGAGCAGGATTTTCCATTTCGGCAGCGGATCTAAACCTGATGCCCAGGACCTGTTTTAAGCAGTGAATCAAAGATCACAGAAGTTAAAGTTTGGCAAGTTTTCGATGTCAAGGAGATGGAAAGCCTAAAATCAGTTTCTGAACCGCTAAATTAGAGGGAACAGCCTTGCTTGTCAATTTTCCAGAATTCCACAAACAAGAAGACCCAGGGTAGGAAGAACATACGATTTGTTTTCTTTGATGGTTAAGTTGGTTTAAGGCACAGAGTTGAGAAGACAGGTAAGAAGAAGCAACTGTTCAAGCCCCAAGGAGAACCCAGAGCTGACCCAGCCCCCAAGGAGAACCCAGAACCGACCCAGCCCCCAAGGAGACCCCAGGATCCACCCAGCCCCCAAGGAGAACCCAGAACCGACCCAGCCCCCAAGGAGAATCCAGAGCCGACCCAGCCCCCAAGCAACGTTCTGCCCCCGGCTTCCTCCACGTGCTGGGCATGCATCACCATCGTCTGCAGCCGCTTTCCCCAATGCCAGAATCAGAAATTTTCAAAATGGTTGAAAAGTATTTGGTTATCTTTTGATAGGATATAGTGCTTTTGTTCCTTCTTTGACTTCACATTTTCTTTGTTCTCTAAGTAAATGCCAGCATTTAAACTGTATACCGAGACACACAATTGTGTGAATATTAGCTTGAGGCTCTCTTAAGACAGACTCAGATATCCAAAGGCTTTGCACTCACAGAATTTTGTAAAACTCCAAGCACATTCACACTGCCCTTTGGAACCTGCCTTGTCTGCAGAGCTAACAGGCAAGACCCAGCTCACCCAGGGGGCTCGGGGATCCCCAGCTCTGTGTGACTTTGCAACACCAGCTGAGATGCCTGGTTCCCAGTTAAGTTACTAGGATGAGTTACAGCACTATTTATTCAAAACTCTGAGAGGCTTGTGTTACTGCTAATTCCAATTTTAACTTTTCTTCCAGAATGGCAGGAAGTGATGAGGGCAGCTGAGGTTTCCAGAGCTCATGTGTAGCAGGCGCCATGGCTAGTGCATCATGTGAAATTATGTTGCTTTTCTCAACTGTGAGGTGGGGACCCAACATGGGTTCCATCGCAGCCCACACAGGCTGCTGTGGTCAACCAAGCTTCCTTTGCTGGCAGGGCTGGGTGTGTTCTGCTGGCTGCAGCTCACCACGATGCTCAGAATGGCTCAAAATCATTTGTTGTGTACTGTTTTTTCCAAAGACACATCTCTGAGACTACAGCAGCTGCACCTGGACATGGTCACACGTCAACATCATACAGAGTGGTTTCTCAGGTATCATACAGATTTATGGGGCCATTGTCTTGGTCTCACATTTTCTCCTTAAGAAATTAAAAACAAGAGAGAAAAACAAGTTTTCGATTAAAAAACAAGCAGATCCTGGGATCTCCTTGGGAGCTGGGTCAGTTCCGCGATCTCCTTGGGAGCTGGGTCGGTTCTGGATTCTCTTTGGGGGCTGGGTCGGTTCTGGATTCTCTTTGGGGGCTGGGTCGGTTCTGGGTTCTCCTTGGGGGCTGGGTCGGTTCTGGGTTCTCCTTGGGGGCTGGGTCGGTTCTGGATTCTCCTTGGGGCTTGAACAGTTGCTTCTTCTTACCTGTCTTCTCAACTCTGTGCCTTAAACCAACTTAACCATCAAAGAAAACAAGTCGTATGTGCTTCCTACCCTGGGTCTTCTTAATTGTTTGTGGAATTCTGGAAAATTGACAAGCAAGGCTGTTCCCTCTAATTTAGTGGTTCAGAAACTGATTTTAGGCTTTCCATCTCCTTAACATCGAAAACTTGCCAAACTTTAACTTCTGTGATCTTTGATTCACTGCTTAAAACAGGTCCTGGGCATCAGGTTTAGATCCGCTGCCGAAATGGAAAATCCTGCTCTCAGACACAGCGGTGACTGCGATGCTGCAGACAGTTCTCATCGGGATCACATTTTCTTCTCTGTTCAGGTGGAGGCATTTCATACATTTTTTACCAGGACCAGACAACCTTGGCATATCATCTACAAAGCAGAGTAAATGTGAAAATGTGATTAAATAAACAGGTGTTGGATTTCAGAATACCGTCTTTTTTTTTTTTCCTCAAAAGACATCTGCTTACCAACCTCAGTGTTACTGGGGCTGAAGGCCATGCTCTTTCCAATGATGGGACTACACTCAAGTGCTAATTTATTACAATTACAAGTTTCCCTTCACCACTGCTGATGGCATAATTTGACCACAAGTGTTTTGCAAATATATCACACCTGGTATTCTGGGACCCACCTCAACCACTGGTTTGACTCAGAATTTTCCAACAGGGATGATTAGCATGTGCCACCTGCTGGAAACACTGGCCACGCCTGAAGTGAAAGGAGAAGCCTGGAAGTCGTACCCTGGAGCCACCAGGCTCCCCACTCTTGAGTCTGGTGGACGCCGCACTGTCAGGGCCCCTCCCCTCGGCAGAGAGTGGTGGTCGGCTGCAGGTCTGCCCACCGTCTGACGGGATTCCAGCTCTGCCCCAGTGCTTGGCACCAGGGGTGCTTCTGTTAAACCCAGCCCCTCCCAGACCCTTCCCAGATTAAACCTGGACCCAGGACCCTGCCCTTAGCTGCATCATCACTGCCCAGCAGACCTGACCCTAACCCTAACCCCAAGAGATCCTGTTCAGCAGGCCTAAGGTGGGGCCCAGAATTCACACTTCATCCACTTCCCAAGTGATGCTTTACTGTTGGTCCCAGAATAGGGTGACAGCCCCTCAGTCTGCCGGGGCAAAGGAGGGTTCCTGTGACCTGGGACTTTCAGCGTTGAAGCTGGAGTAGCCCTAGGGCAAAGCGGGACGATCACCTTACCTGGGGACCACACCTGGGGATCACATCTGGGGACCTCACCTGGGGACCTCACCTGGGGATCACACCTGGGGATCACATCTGGGGACCTCACCTGGGGACCTCACTGGGGGACCACACCTGGGGACCTCACCTGGGGATCACACCTGGGGACCTCACCTGGGGATCACACCTGGGGACCTCACCTGGGGATCACACCTGGGGACCTCACCTGGGGACCACACCTGGGGACCTCACCTGGGGACCACACTTTGAGAACCACTTACCTAGATCTTTTATTACTCCTATGGTGGAGAAAAACTGCTGACATTAATTGTGCTGAACTTTGTATTTTTATTGCAGATTTCTTCCTTAGAGATGTATGTGCACAAGAGAAGATAACAAATGAGTCCCCAACACCTAATCTGGAATTTTTATATTAAGTTCTCTCTCTTTTAGAGAAGAATTTTCAAAGAGTAGTCATTCAAAAAGAAAAACACACAAACAAACAAAATCCTAAAACTTTGAGAGACCATTTTATGCCTCGAGCCGAAGATGAGTTTTATAGGCTTTGCTTCTTTAGGTCTTGGCTCCAAATTCTACACAGTGCTGTGTTCCTTTCCACCATCAACATACAGAACCACTTCCCCTTCTGGATTGTATGCACTGAAGAACTTTAGCTTTATTTATTAACTTTTTAAAAATCTCTCAATCGGTTACATAACAAACCACCACCAGCCTAGTGGCGTAAAGGAAGCAGCATCATTTCCCGAAATTCCGAGGGTTGGCTGGAAGGTTCTCGGGGCTGAGACTCCTGGGCTGGGCTAGGGTGGGAGAGGGCCTCACGCACACGTGCGGGGCACGGCAGAGACATGGCCTCCAAGGCACCTGAGGTCTCTGCCATTCACTCCCTCATTCTCAGGAGGCCAACTCGGCCTGTCCCCTTGACAGCAGAAGGTTCCCACAGCAACAGCCAGGACGTCCAATGCCTTTCCAAGCACTTCCCAAGTCTCTGCTGGTGTCAGGGCTGCTTTTGTCCCCTTGGTCAAGCCGCACCATGTGGCCAGGCCCAGCGGTCACAGGGGAAGGGCCATGCAGGCTTGGTGCATGGAGGCACAAGTCTGGGCACCATCACAAACTCACCATGTCAACAAAACACTCATTGTTTCTGAACTATCTTTAAAAACAACTTTTAAGAAATAAGAAAAGCTATTTCCAGAGCACTCACCAGTGCCACGTGCACACGGATCATCTAATTCTAGGGGGGCAACTGCATGGTTTGCCCCCGACCGTCCAGTGTTGGTGTCTAAGGAGGCCCCTCAGTTCTGAGGCGAACCGACAACAGATCACCCTGTGAGGTATGAAGTGTTGTCCTCCGCATCCGACAGATAAGGAGGTTACAGCTGGGAGACTGTAGGCGGTTACCCGGGCGCTCTTCCAACTAGGTGGCAGGGCCGAGTGAATGAGACTAGGCACCGCCCGGTATCGCTGCAACAGCCAGGCGGCGCTTTGACTTCTGGGTCAGTGTCACTGCCTATTGGAATCACTCACTTCCTGTAAAATACTTGACTCCAAATTACTTTGGTCTGTATTGAAAAATAAAATTCAAGTTTACCTTTAAAGACAAAGATCTGCCATCTGTAAGGATATTTTAGAGAACGTGCTACTGAGTCTGAAGAAGAGGCATAAAACCGCCTTGAGGAATGGCATCGTCTGTGCTGAAGCAGGCAGCACCCAGCTGACGACTGTCAGTGCAGCCCTAGCAAACACGGCCACGCTGCCCTCCATCCAGGGCCCTGTCCAGTGCCGTGTAAGCACCTCACGTGGCGACAGCTAGCTGCACGCCAGGCACGGTCAGGTGCTTAGCATGTATTAAGTCGTTCAATTCTTCTGTAACCCCATGAAGTGGATGCTATTGCCAGAGCTGTTTTCTACAGAGAATTTAAGGATTTTGCCTGAGGAGATGTCACCAGCAAGTAGCAGACCATGGTTTGAACCTGTCCCCCAGTCCCAAGTCTACACGTAACTGTTGTCCCACGGGTGATAGGCGTGACAGTCCTGGGCTCCAGCTCTTTCCCCGGCGCCACAGTGCCTGCCGTGCTTGGAGACACCACCCTCGCCTGGCTGAATAAGCTCCTATGGGGCGTGAAGGGATTGTAATGCGCCACCCCGCCACGAGCCGCTTCGGTGTAAGATTGTTTCCAGCTGAGGGCAATTGAGAACCAGCAGCTGCAGAGAAGGCCCTCTACCCTGCCCTTATTTGCCTAAAAACATGGCATAAATGTTGCTTTGTGAAGGAGTCCCCTCGTGTCTCTCATTCTAGGAAGGGCAGAAGAGACTTCATCACTGACGAGGGTTCCAGGCGCTCATCAGCCCTGAAACAGCACTGAGAGAGCTCCACGCAAGGACCCGCACAAAAATAATCCCGGCTTCCGTGGTTTCCTCACACCATTCCCTGCTCACAGTTTACCTCCCTAGGAATCCAGCACCGTTTTCCTGTGGCTCATCACTTCACAAATATATTGCCTTTTGTTAAAATCGTGAATAAGCCTCTGGTCTGACTGCCTCTGCGGGGTTTTCGTTTCATTTCGTGAAGCCCCCACATGCGTATGAAGTAATGCTTTTTCTCCTGTTAATCTACTTTTGCCAGTTCAATTTGCAGGACTCTAGTCACTAAAAAACGTAAGTGAGTGAAGGAAAAGTTTTTTCCTCACCACCTGTTTGTTGGAAAGCAAGTAACGGCCCACGTGGTATTCTTTTGGTCAAGACACAATGGGGAAATGGGGCCCCGGTCAGGCCCCTCAGGTTGGGCCTAATTGGAGCAGAATCAGAGGGGCCTGGGCTTCTTGCTGCCAGTGGCAAACGTCCAGACAGGAAGTCACACAGGCAGCAGCAGTGCCAGCAAGGGATGCTTGTCGCAGGAACGGGGCAGCCTCCCTCACTCAAACAAGATGCGGACCACCTGAGGCCGGCAGCTCAGAGAACAAAAGGCAAGTGTGAGGGGGACAGGGTCAGTACTCAGAAAGCTCCACGTGCCTTCCTGCCGAAAGCAACATTGAAAGCACAACATGTGCATTTGGTTAAAAACGCCGAGGGCTTGTGCTGGGAGGCGGCAGTGCTGGCCTCAACCATCTCCCCGTCCGCCCGCATGGCAACCACATCGACTATTTCCTCTGGTCAGGCATTTCCACCCTCCTCCTGTTCTTACAACACTCTCTACTCACTAATTTTAGATAGGGTCTGTGCCAGACTTCCGACTAGGATAGTGAGAATTCATCCAACTTGCTCTAAAGAAACCATACAGGGCCTAAACTTTCTGAGGCCGTATGAGTCTAAAAATATCTTTATTATTCCTACACACTTAATTTAGGGTCTAGGATAAAAGCAGATTGCTGACAGCCTAGAGGCATCACTCCATCATCTCCATCACTCCATCACTCCATCATCTCCATCATCTCCGTCACTCCATCATCTCCATCATCTCCATCATCTCCATCATCTCCATCACTCCATCATCTCCATCATCTC
>NW_026652279.1:174987493-174998880 GCF_009828535.3 Hylobates moloch | reverse complement strand
GGCAGCATTTTTTTCTTTTATCTCATTAAAGATTATCTGAATTTTTTAGATTAAAAAAAAAAGAACAAATTTTTGAGGCATCAAAAGACCAGTTAAATCTGATACCAGAAACTGAGGCAATGGTAAAAGCTGTTGATAGTCTCACAATTCTTAACCCCTCACTTGGGTTAAAACCATTGCAAATTTTGTGTTAATCCTTGCATGTCTGTTCTCTCTGTTGTTAGTCTACAGGTGTGTCCAGCAGCTCCAGAGAGACAGTGACCAGCGAGAATGGGCCATGATGACGATGGCAGTTTTGTCAAAAAGAAAAGGGAGATATGTAGGGAAAAGAAAGGGAGATCAGATTGTTACTCTGTCTATGTAGAAAGGGAAGACATAAGAAATTCCATTTTGACCTGTACCTTGAACAATTGCTTTGCTGAGATGGTATTAATTTGTAACTTTGCCCCTGGGAAGGGTTAGGGTTAGGGAAAAAATATTCAAAGAAAGAAAGAATGTGAACAGAACTTATGACCATGATGATTCAATGTTTTACCACAATGCTTTCTAAAACAGAAGAGTGTAAAAGGATATTCAAAGTCAATTTCCTCAGCGAGGCTTTGCAGAAAATGAGAAAACTAGAAAACCAAAAATGGCAGGACATTCTATGGGTGACTTTAAATGTTGCTATGTTTTATGGGAAAAAAATACTTTACCTTTTAAAAAATCACAAAGAATTATTGGAAACCCAAACTCTGGAATGTTTGAAAATTTAGTTGAGCTTCTATGTAATTATGTCTATATAGGTAGCCACGAAGTTGATGATTTTTTAAAAATCTGTGCCTTATTTGTGTAACACAATACACAATGAATATTTAATGCTCATAGGAAAACCTTATGAAGGGAAAATAAATCTTGGGGACCCAAAATCACCAGGCTAAAGGGAAAAGTCAAGCTGGGAACTACTTAGGGCAAACCTGCCTCCCATTCTATCCAAAGTCACCCGTCTGCTCACCGAGGTAAATGCATATCTGATTGCCTCATTTGGAGAGGGTAATCAGCAATGCGAAAGAATGAAACCATTTTTCTCTTACCTACCTATGACCTGGAAGCCCCCTCTCTGGCCTTCTCACCTTTCTGGACTGAACCAATGTACATCTTACACATATTGATTGATGTCTCATGTCCCCCTAAAGTGTATAAAATCAAGCTGTGCCCCGACCACCCTGGGCTTATGTTGTCAGGACCTCCTGAGCAGACATCATGGGCGCGCATCCTCAAACTTCACAAAATAAACTTTCTAAAAAATCTGAGAGCTGTCTCAGATTTTCAGGGTTCACACATGTAATGTAGGATGTCAGTGTTTATAAAACAGACATTATTCTACCTACTATTACAAATATGCTGCCAATTAACCTTAGACTTTCTCAACAAAATAAAAAATGTTGATGAGGTACAAATATATTTCAACTTAAATAGTGTTGCAAGTTTTAGTATGCCTACTTTTCTATTTTTCAATACTATTTTTACTACTTTAACACTGTAAGAAAAATGAGTAATTGAAACATTAATAAAAGTGTTTACAGTGGGTGCACATGTTTCCTCCAGCCTCTGCCCATCCCCAGCTTTCATTCTAACTGTCCTGATGGTGGCTCTAAGCATTTCTCCTTTCTCTATACCAAGATCTCTCCCAGAAACAAACCCAAATCTTACCATATGTTATGGCACCCTATGATGATGAGCAGTGATGAGCAGCTGAAGCCTCAAGGAAGGGATGCTTTTGTAAAACAAGACTTGTAGAATATAACCTGTGAAAGTAAAGCCCATGGCAGAGCTCCCTCCTCAGCACACGGAGAGCAGACAGGAAGCTTTTGCCTCACCTTCCTCAATGGCCTGCAGCCACGTCTCCCCAGGTCAGTCTTAAGGACAATGAAACTCTGGTGTTCACTGTGGACGCGCCACACTACCAGGTGCTCCAAAGCCGTGGTGACCCACCCTCGGGTGGGTCCTGAAGAGAACAAAGCTCTGGTTCTAATCCGAACCCTAACCCTGTCCCAAGATTTTGACCCTTAACCTAAACCCTGATTGATCCCTAAACTGGTCCCTAATTCTGACCCTTACTTTGACCCTGACTTTGATCTTGACCCTGACCATGACCCCACCTCTAACCATACTTCTAGCCCTGACTCTGACCCAGATCCTAATCTTAACCCTAACCCTATTATTATCTTTATGATCTATCTCTAATTTTACCCTCTAGTGCTAAATAGCTGTACTCAAAAGCAGTTTTAAATTATTTAACTTCTTTTCCTTGAATTCTCTAAGAACATCCTCCCACCTCAAGTAGACCCCAGTGTCTTTTGTTTCCTTCTTTGTGTTCACAGGTTCTTATCATTTAGCTCCCATTTATAAGTGAGAACATGCTGTATTTGGTTTTCTGTTCCTGCGTTAGTTTGCTAAGGATAATATCCTTCAGCTTCATCCATACTAATGCAAAAGACATAATCTTGCCTTTTTATGGCTGCATAGTATTCCACACTGTATATGTAGCACATTTTCTTTATCCAGCCCATGATTGATGGGCATTTGGGTTGATTCTATGTCTTTGCTATTGTGAATAATGCTGCAATGAACATTTGCATGCATGTATCTTCATGGTAGAATTATTTATATTCATCTGGGTATATACCCAGTAATGGGATTGCTAGGTTGAATGGTAGTTCTGCTTTTAGCTCTTTGAGGAATCACCATACTGCTTTCCACCATGGTTGAATTAACTTACACTACCACCACATTGTATAAGTGTTCACTTTTCCCTGTAACCTTGCCAGCATCTGTTAGTTTTTTACTTTTTAGTAATAGCCATTCTGACTGGTGTGAGATGGTGCCTCACTGTGGTTTTGATGAGCATTTCTCTAGTGATCAGTGATCTAGAGCTTTTTTCTATATGCTTGTTTGCCACATTTGGTTTTTTTTGTTTCTTTTTTTTTGAGCCGGAGTCTCACTCTGTCGCCCAGGCTAGAGTGCAGCGTGGCACGATCTCAGCCAACTGCAAGCTCTGCCTCCTGGGTTCATGCTATTCTCCTTCCTCAGCCTCCCAAGTAGCTGGGACTACAGGCACCCACCACCACACCCGGCTAATTTTTTGTATTTTTAGTAGAGATGGGGTTTCACCATGTTAGCCAGGATGGTCTCAATCTCCTGATGTCGTGATCCACCCACCTCAGCCTCCCAAAGTGCGGGAATTACAGGCGTGAGACACCGCACCCAGCCCACATGTTTGTCTTCTTTGGAGAAGTGTCTGTTCATGTCCTTGGCCCACTTTTTAATGGGGTTGTTTTTCTCTTGTAAATTTGTTTAAGTTCCTTATAGATGCTGGATATTAGACCTTTGTCAGATGCATAGTTTGTAAATACTTTCTCCCAATCTGCAAGTTGCCTGTTTACTTTGTTGATAGCTTCTTTTGCTGTGTAGAAGCTCTTTAATTAGATCCCACTTGTCAATTTTTGCTTTCGTTGACATTGCTTTTGGTGTCTTTGTCACGAAATCTTTGCCTGTTCTTATGTCCAGGATGGTATTGCCTAGGTTGTCTTCCAGGGTTTTTATATTTTTGGGTTTTACACTTAAGTCTTTAATCCAACCTGAGTTCATTTTTGTGTATGGTGTAAGAAAGGGGCCCAGCTCCCAGCACCATTTATTGAATGGATTATTTTCCCCATTGCTTATCAGAAAAGCTGTTTCTAAGGCTTTGCCCAACATACCTTTAACTTTTGACCACATCTTTCCCCCGGTCAAGAGGCTCCAGGAAATGGGACAGGATTCTTGAAATAAAGAGCTGACCCGGAGACAACACAGGTGAACACAGACTAGCTGCTGCATAATAAGTAAACCAAATGTGTGTCTTTCATTCAACATTAAACAATGATAGACTGAGTATGTAAGCATGTTACCATCACAGGTATGGAAGTGCCTAACTATGACTTAAATTGTAGAGCCTCAGATTTTAGATCTGGAAGAGCCATGGGTTTTAATCCATGCTGGGAGAGGCTCAAGGTTACTCTGGAGAAACGTGTAGTTTGGGGAGGCTGGAGACTGAGGGGTGGGCTCCCATTCCCCAGCTCCTTCAATGAATCTGATCTACTTTATAAATCAGTTATTGGAAAATGATTCAGGCCGGGTGCGGTGGCTCACGCTTGTAATCCTAGCACTTTGGGAGGCCGAGCGGGCGGATCACGAGGTCAGGAGATCGAGACCACGGTGAAACCCCGTCTCTACTAAAAAAAAAATACAAAAAAAAATTAGCCGGGCGTGGTGGCGGGCGCCTGTAGTCCCAGCTACTCAGGAGGCTGAGGCAGGAGAATGGCGTGAACCCGGGAGGTGGGGCTTGCAGTGAGCCAAGATTGCACCACTGCACTCCAGCCTGGGCGACAGAGCGAGACTCCGTCTCAAAAAAAAAAAAGAAATGATTCAAACAACTCAACCCAATTCCCTATTACATCAGCCCTCAGGCTTCTTGCCACTGCAGCTGTGGGCTCCCACTCTCCACCTGCTCTCCTGCTCAGGTTGAGGCAGCGAAAGATTTTCTCTTCCTGGGGAGAGAGGTTAGGGAGGGACCGTTTTTTGATTATTTGAGGGTGTGGTTCAGTTGTAAACAGTATAAGTTTTAGAATTTGTGTTATTGTGATGGCAATGACCAACTGCAAAATATTTCCCATTTGCCTTGTAATAACAACAGCACGTATTTTATGCAATTGAAGTTTTTGGATCCTACCTATTTACTTTACTTTAGGTGAAACCCTGTCTCTACTAAAAATACAAAAAATTAGCTGGGCGTGGTGGCGGGCGCCTGTAGTCCCAGCTACTCAGAGAGGCTGAGGCAGGAGAATGGCGTGAACCCAGGAGGCGGAGCTTGCAGTGAGCCGAGATTGCGCCACTGCACTCCAGCCTGGGCGACACAGCGAGACTCTGTCTCAAAAAAAAGAAAAAAAAGAATAGTGACATTTGAGCAGAGTTCTAATTTTGCATCAGAGTCAAAAGTGAAAATGAAAGGAACCGACCCATGAAGGAACAGGTGTGAGCTATTTGCTTCATTCCTGCCCGTTCTGGTTGATGTTGAGCTCTTGCCCTGCATCCCACTTTCAAATGGGGTGGATCCTCACCTAGGGAAGGCCCTCGCCACACTGGCTTGCTCTGCTCACCCAACTGTACTTACTTCTCTTAATCCCCTATGAACACTGTTTTCTAGGTTGAGTGTGTTTTCTGTAATAAAAAGGTATTGTTGCACCACTTACTGAGCACTTTTTGGATGCCATGCTAAGCATTTCATAGTCACGAGCTCATTGTATAAGCTACCCTTTATAACACTCCTATGAATTTATATTCCCATATGAATTGGCCTGAGGAAGTGGCGTGCTGGAGAGATTAAGTAATTGAATGACAGCATACAGTTAATTACTGAGGGGATTTGGGTTTGGACCTGGATCTGTGATTCAAATACTCAACGTCTATAACCACAAGTGCTGCCACATCATTTGCATCAGGATTTAGACTCCCTGCTGGCAGGCCTGGGAAGAGGCACTGTAACCAGATAAGAGGTAATTACCACATTTACTGAGTTGTGAGAACCACTGTACTGCCTCTCAGAGAATGCCAGGCGCCCCTGTGTTTGTCTCAGTGTCTCCAGCTTGAATTGCTTCACCCCTGGCTCTCCGCAATGCTGCTCCTCTCTCCTGCGTGGATCACCTGTTGCTGGAATTCATTCTCCCATTTCTTAGGTTGCCACTTTACTGTAGCTTCCTGATCTAAGGTAAAGCTTTGATGCTGGTCATGTCCCAAAATGCCTGAGCACTATTCTCACACTGGGTTGGCGGTTTAGTTGGGTTTAAAATATATATATTTCTCTCAGAATGTGAAGGCCAAATTTCATTTTCTTATTATATCTAAAATTTCAATGAAAAACTTCAGTGCCATTTTGGTTCTTGATTCTTTGCAGGTGATCTTTTTCTTTCACTTCTCTGGAAGCTTTTCAGATCTTTTTCTCTGATGTTATCAAATTTCACAATAATGCTTTACTGTAGAAGAACTTTGAAATTCATTTTGAAGGGAACTCAATAGATCTTTTAAATCTGAAAATTCTTAAACTTTATTTCTGGAAAATGTTCTTGATTTTTAAGTTGAGATATAATTCACATACTACATTTTATTCATTTGAAGTGTATAATTTAGCACTTTCTGGAAGTAGCACAGACTACACCACTATTTAATAATAACATATTTTCAGCACCCAAGAAAGAAATACTGTATTTTCCATTTTTTCCTCCTCCAACCTCTCGCAACCATTCCTTTTTGTGGCTGAATAATATTCCATTGTGTGGATATACTTCATATTATTTATCTGCTCATCAGTTGGTGGACATTTTGGTTGTTTCTACCTTTTGGCTATTATGGATAATACTGCTATGGACATCTGTGTCCCAGTTTTTGTGTGGACATGTTTTTAATTCTCTTCAGTATGAAGACTTCAGTAGAACTGATGGGTCAAAGAGTAATTCTATGTCTTACTTTTTGAGGATCTGCCAGACTGTTTTCCAAAGCAGCTGTACCATTTAAATCCCATTGATTCTTTTCTGACATTTTTATTCCTTCAGTCTGCTTTTATTTTTTTCTTTTTGTGAAATTCTATTTTAAACTCTGAAGATGAATCAGGAAAATCAGTGCAGCTTCTTCAACAAATTACAAGAAAATGATATATAGGAGATATGGGGAAACGTATAAATTATATAGACTAAAAAACACATCAGCTAATCACAATGTATGAATTTTATGTGGGAATATAGACAGAACAGAATTGGCCATGTGTTTCTGGTTGTTCTGAAGGGTTATAGACATATAGGGGTTTGTTAAATTCATTGTTTATTTACATGTATGTTTAAAATTAGCCATATAAGGGTTTTAAAAATTCCATTGGAAGCCTTATGTTTTAAAACGTACTCAGAATTTTCTTTTTTTTTTTTTTTTTTTTGAGACGGAGTCTTGCTGTGTCGCCCAGGCTGGAGTGCGGTGGCACAATCTCGGCCCTCTGCAAGCTCCGCCTCCTGTGTTCACGCCATTCTCCTGCCTCTACAGGCACCTGCCACCACGCCCAGCAAATTTTTTATATTTTTTAGTAGAGACAGGATTTCACCGTGTTAGCCAGGATGGTCTCGATCTCTCAACCTTGTGATCCGCCCACCTCGGTCTCCCAAAGTGCTGGGATTACAGGCGTGAGCCACCACACCTGGCCGAGCACAGTGCTTTAAAGACGTATGTGATGCTACATGGAGATAATGCAATGAGTGTAAGACCTGCAGGAGCACATTTACCTCACCCACCAGAGGGTACAAATCAGAGGCTACTTATCATGCAGGTTTGGGCAACCCCAAGTCAGAACAGATCTAGGCCTCTGTCTTCACCACTTTTCTTAGGTTATCACTAACTGATAATGGGCCTCATGTTATTATTTTTCAGAGGAAAGAGTGCAAAGGTTTACTCATGAGTAAATTTCAGTCAGGCATTCTCCTGTGAAATCATTTTCCAAGTAAAGAATGTGCACCCCATATGTAAGTGAAAAGATTTTGAAGCTAGATTAGAAGACAATATTCAGGAACCTGTGTTGTCTGTAGGGAGCTTCCTGAATTTACAGTTAGGCCTAAAGACCTGCCGGTGAGACCTTGTAGACTATGTTGGTGGGGCCCATGACACAGACCATGGGGAGATATGCCATCCCTTCTGCAGACCCCTGGGAGCAGCCTCTGCAGTTAGAAGGTTCCAGATGCAGGCTCTGGGGCCTCAGGCTCAAAAGGAGCCATGGGCTGCTTCTTGTTGCCTTGCCTTCTGCTGGGTCTGGTGCCAGGAAAGGTGAGACTGAAAGGAAGATGCCATCTCAAGAATAACAGCTGGGCCGGGCGCAGTGGCTCACGCCTGTAATCCCAGCACTTTGGGCGGCCGAGGCAGGCAGATCACGAAATCAAGAGATCGAGACCATCCTGGCTAACACGGTGAAACCCCGTCTCTATTACAAAAAATACAAAAAAATCAGCTGGGCGTGGTGGCGGGCGCCTATAGTCCCACCTACTGGGGAGGCTGAGGCAGGAGAAAGGCGTGAACCTGGGAGGCGGAGCTTGCAGTGAGCTGAGATCGTGCCACTGCACTTCAGCCTGGGCGACAGAGAAAGACTTCATCTCAAGAAAAAAAAAAAAGAGACAGCTGTAGGGATCAAAGGTTGGCACCTGCAAACACAGTGAGGCTGGGGCACCCTGTGCTCTAAGAATGGCTGTGTTCTTCTGGGTGACCAGCCATCCCAAGTTACTGGGACAGTCATGGACAAACAGAACAGGTGGTTGCTCTGTTATTTACAACCATCTACCAACAGAAATTTAACCAAATCAGAATGCCCATCGGGTCCATTATACCCAGTACTATACTTGTATTTGTGAATATCAGTGCCTCAGCCCCACGCAAGTCAAATGGAGACCTTATTGCCTGTATCCAACTCTGTAAAGTAGCAAATATAGAAAAAGTGCTGAGGGTCCCTGAAATCCCACTCCCATACAGACCCTGTTTGTATACAGCCGGTTATCTCCGTGGAAGTGGGAGGCACTAACCCCACAGTCTTGGCTGGAGAACAGATTAAGGAATAATGAATAATGGGGTCACTTGGAACTCCTTGATGTCTTCAGGCCACTTTATTCCCTGGTTTTCAACCTTCACACGTCCTCCTCCAGGAAGTCATAGTCCTCTGGATGACCACTGCCAATTGTGTTTATTGCTTGATTATTTTACCTGCTTTTATTTATTTTTTGATGGAGTCTTGCTCTGTCACCCAGGCTGGAATGCCATGGCACGATCTCGGCTCACTGCAACCTCCACCTCCTGGGTTCAAGCGATACTTCTGTCTCAGCCTCCTGAGTAGCTGGGACTACACAGGTGTGTGCCACCACACCCGGCTAGTTTTTGTATTTTCAGTACAGACGGGGTTTTGCCATATTGGCCAGGCTGGTCTTGAACTCCAGACCTCGTGATCCACCCGCCTCAGCCTCCCAAAGTGCTGGGATTACAGGCTTGAGCCACCGCACCCGGCCACCTGCCTCTTATTAATTACTTGTATCTAGTCTAGGCTTCTCACAGGCCTGTTCAAAGTGGGTGATTTGCAACAGCCTAAGCGTGGCTTTCCTGATTAAACAAATTATTTTCTAATGCTAATAGAGCATGCAAAAAGCTAGAGTTATAGAAAACCCCTGGCACTGGGACCAGGAGTGCTAAGAGCATAGGAAGAGAACGTTGAGTGGAGAGATAGAGCTTATTTTCACTAATGCGGTAATTTCACTTAGGGGAGTGGTGGTTTTTACGGCCTTTCACAGAGTGTAATGAAGAGCCATCTCATTTCTGGGTGTTTATCCACAGAAAAATGAAATCAGGATCCCAAAGAAATAGCTGCATTCCCATGTTCGTTGCAGCATTACTCACAATAACCAAGATATGGAATCTACCCGTGTCCATCAATGAATGAACTGATAAAGACAATGTAGTATGTGTGTGTACACACATACGAAGGTAATATATATACAGATAAAGTAAGTGGTTAGGAGTATGGGTTCTGGATTGGTAGTTTAATTGCCTGGCCCTGGAAAAGGCAATCTTTTCCCAGTAAACCCCAGATGCTAGAGCATCAAGAAAACAGAAAATAAGAAAGTATAATTAATGCATTCTGTGTGCACTGATGGAGTCTTCCTTTGCTTCCCCAAAGGAAGAGTGCACAGAAGCCTGGCACTCCTGGACCTGAGGAAACCCTGAAACTGTTGGTATCTGCAGATCCTCTCCAAAAAAAGAGAGTTCACCAATCTCCTAAGACTGCAAACCTGACCCCAGCATGCTGGGAGCCAAGAGGGTCTGCGGATCTCCCTGCTTAGTAAATTGTGTGTATATATACACACACACAATGAAATACTATTCAGCCTGAAAAGAAGAAAATCCTGTCACTTATGGCAACATGGATTAATTTGGAGGACATTATGTTAAGTAAAATAAACCAGACACAGAAAGACAAATACGGCATAATCTCACTTGTATGTAGAATCTAGAAAAGTCCGACTCATAAAAACAGAGTAGAATGCTGGTTACCATTCTATACCATATATCCTATTGGTTCTGACTCTCTGGAGAACCCTAAAACATATGGCAACTTGAAAATATAAACCAGTTCACAAATTATTTAAACAAACTAGTGAATGGTATACATTGAATCGGTAGGGGGCTAATAAGGTTAGAATAATAATTACTACCATGGACTGAGTGCCTCCTTTGTGCCCAGTGCTTTTAAATACGTCTCCACCCTCCACTTTGGGAGGCCAAGGTGGGTGGATCACCTGAGGTCAGGAGTTTGAGACCAGCATGGCCAAAGTAGTAAAACCATGTCTCTACTAAAAATACAAAAAAATTAGCTGGGCGTGGTGGCGGGTGCCTGTAATCCCAGCTACTTGGGAGGCCGAGACAGGGGAATCGCTTGAACCCGGGAGGCAGAGTTTGTGGTGAGCTGAGATCACGCCACTGCACTCCAGCCTGGGAGACAAGAGAAAATTCAGTCTCAAAAAAAAGAAAAAAAGAGAGTGGAAGCCAGTGAGGTAAACCAACAACACAGGGGTTTAGCCAAATAGAGTTAAGGCCTTAAAGCCAAAACTACACATGCATCACTACCACTTACCCAGGCAATTAACCCTTATCCTATGGCACTATTATAAAAAACCCCACATCAGATGGCAAGTCATGTGACTTAGTTGGCGCACCTAGAGCAAAGGTCTAGGATGAACTGCCAGGTTTGCACCAGACAGGGTGAAGTCTTAGAAAAGAATCTGTGTAACAAGGTTGGTCTGAGACTGCAGGAGCCAGGAGAGTTTCTTTTTTTTTTTTTTTTGAGACGGAGTCTCACTCTTTCACCCAGGCTGGAGTGCAGTGGCGCGATCTCGGCTCACTGCAAGCTCCGCCTGCCGGGTTCACGCCATTCTCCTGCCTCAGCCTCCGGAGTAGCTGGGACTACAGCAGGCGCCCGCCACCGCACCCGGCTAATTTTTTTGTATTTTTAGTAGAGACGGGGTTTCACCGTGGTCTTGATCTCCTGACCTCGTGATCCACCCGCCTCGGCCTCCCAAAGTGCTGGGATTACAAGCATGAGCCACCGCGCCCGGCCAACCAGGAGAGTTTCTAGGTAATGCAGACCCTTTCCATTTCTCAAAAACAATTTCAGTCAGTATGGACAAGAAAAGGACAACTACTATATCCGAGATATCTTACCTGTCCTACTTGTTGGCATCACTGCCTAGAAGGGAACTGATCTGGAAGCTTGTTCTCAAGGTGCCATGTAAATTGACAGCAGC
>NW_026652279.1:174869047-174987393 GCF_009828535.3 Hylobates moloch | reverse complement strand
TGAGCCACCGCGCCCGGCCAACCAGGAGAGTTTCTAGGTAATGCAGACCCTTTCCATTTCTCAAAAACAATTTCAGTCAGTATGGACAAGAAAAGGACAACTACTATATCCGAGATATCTTACCTGTCCTACTTGTTGGCATCACTGCCTAGAAGGGAACTGATCTGGAAGCTTGTTCTCAAGGTGCCATGTAAATTGACAGCAGCAGCTACTCAGTGCTGTGTTCACCAAAGTTAACAGATGTGAGGCTTCTAAGACCTTACTTGGTATTATCTAAATGTATTACTCTGTTCTCACACTGCTGCAAAGACCTGAGACCGGGTAATTCATAAAGAAAAGAGGTTTAATTAGCTAAAGGTTCCACACACTGCAGAGGAAACACAGCTGGGGCAGGAGGCAGGGAGGCTCTGGAAACTTACAATCACGGCAGAAGGTGAAGGGGAAGCTGGCACATCCAACATGGCTGGAGCAGGAGGAAGAGAGCGAAGGGGAAGGGCTTAACACTTTTAAATAACTCACACACTATCACGAGAACAGCAAGGGGAGGTCCACCCCCATGATCCAGTCACTTCTCACCAGGCTGGCCCCTCCTCCAACACTGGGGATTACAATTCAATATGACATTTGGGTGGGGGGTCGGGTGTGGTGGCCCACAGCTGTAATCCCAGCACTTTGGGAAGCTGAGGCAAGTGGATCACTTGAGCACAGGAGTTCGAGACCAGCCTGGCCAACATGGCAAAACCCCATCTCTATCATAAACTACAAAAAATAGCTAGACGTGGTGGCACACACATGTAGTCCCAGTTACTCAGGAGGCTGAGGCACGAGACTCCCTTGAACCTGAAATGCAGAGATTGCAGTGAGCCAAGATCACACCACTGCACAGCAACCTGGGTGACAGAGCAAGGATCGGTCTCAAAATAAAAAATAAAAATAAAAAGAGAGAATTTGAGTGTGGACACAGAGCCAAACCATATCACTAAATATTGTTAAGCTATCCCAACGGGCATATTAATAGGGAAGCCAGCGGGTGGGGAACTAGGACAAAACTGTTCCTTGTTAAAAAATGTCGGGGAATAGCTAAATTAAACCCAGTACAGCATCTCAATCCTAGCTACATCAGAATCCTTTGAGATTAAATGCCTCACACTGTTTAGAGGCAGGCAGGATACGCAACCACACTGGAATTAACCTTTCATATGAAAGGATGAGATTTTTCACATGGAGCCCTCCCTATACAAGCATTCCCCTAACTTATTTGACCACAGAACTTGGAGAAAACACAGCTAAGAAAATGCTCCTCCAGATAAGAAAACTCCTATGTTGAAAACATGGAAATAATGGATTTTGTATATCATACAATGAAAATTACACAAAAGAAAACACACATGAAGATGTTGCTGACATGAAAGCCTTTCTTTTTAATTTGGTTGATACACATTTGACAAAATATTTTAGAATAAAATAATCCTGAACAGGTACAAGGTATTTACAGTAACAGAACTGAAAAACATAAAATCGATATATTTCTTTAACAGAAATGTCTATAAAATTTTCTACTATGAATCTGGAAGACTTTCAGTTCCTACTTATCAACCTGGTCTTAAGCCCCAACAGGCAACATGTAAGGCCCAGGAGTAGGATATACAAACTCTAACACATTTGGCAATTAAGAATCATCTAATAGTGTGAGCTGGCAGGTGGTGGGTGGTGGGTGGGGGATAGGGATGGGGAGGGAAGAACCAGATCTTAGGGTAAGATACAGAATGGAAGACTCCACTGAAAACAACTATGGACAAGAAAGACCTAAAATCACACTTATCTTTCACTTGTCTCCTGTGGGAGAAGGCTGCAAACTATTTTAAAGACTTACTCAATTTTTCCCATTAGCAGAAAATCAGCAACCCTGAGACTCCAACATTTCATGACATAAAAGCTAATAAACATCTAGAAGCTGATTAAGATTTATAAACTAATTTTACACCAGATAGAAAATAACTCTTATGATTTAAAAATACATGTAAGGAAACAAAATTTCTCAAATTTATTTTTCATGCCTAATTCTTAAACATTTCAACTAATATTTTCTATTGTCTGAAATTAGTTCCACACACAGATACACTTTAACTGAATGCTTTGAATACAACTTGCTCTTGATTATTAAATGGAATGCCTACTTGCTTGTATTATTATTCATACATATTTAAAAGAAATGAGGAGTTTAATCCATCTGGACTATATAGAAATTTACTGATTTACAAGATAGTCACATGGACAGAGACCAGAAAAAAAAATCAAAAGCTCATTATTAGTAACACAACTGAGACAGTGAAACACGGTACACCATACATGTCATCTACTGATCCAACCAGGCTATTTGATAAGCTATACTTACGACGAATGGTTTCAACAAACAACTTTGTAGAACAAATATTCACACTGTTATCAAATTTGCTGCTCCTCCAGTGGCGGTTCAAGAGCTTCCATTAGCTTTTTATTTGCCTCTTCATTATGCCGGCTTTGACAATGAGTTAAATGTTTCTTAAAACCTCTTGGGAAATTTGATTCAAAATTACAACGTGGACATTTAAGTAAACTTTGCCCATGGGCTGCTACATGATTTTTAAGGAGAGATTCCAGAAGAAAAGCCTTTCCACAAATTGTGCATTTGTAAGGGCTATGAACATTATGCTTATTAACCAAATGATGCAAAACAGCACCTTTTTTCATAGCACGACAGCAACAAATTTTGCAATAATACTTTCCTTTTCCACGCTTCATATATTTTGCAATCTCCTCTTCGGAGATAAAAGCTTCTTTTTCTTCCGTAAACTGTAGCACATTTCTAGACTGCTCTGGACTAGTGATGTCCATTTTGTTCTCTTTGCTAAAATCAATGGATTCCACATCAACCTGCTCTTGATCACTGCTTGATTCCTGGCCCTTAATATCCATCGCATCCAAATCTGTTTTTATGTACTCACTACTACTAAGCTCAGCGTCTGAGCTCTCTTGGTTGTCTTTCTTGAGCTTCTTTGAGGAAGGAAATAAAGTATCTTCTAAGAGTTTCTTAGGTGAAGCTAGAAGTTCTTCCTGAACCAAAATATCACATTTTTGATCATCTATGGCATCTATTTGTAGTTCATCACCAAGCTCAACAGCCTTCTGTGATTCTGAGAATAGAGCAGATTTGGGGAGTTCAGGGAAAAGGGCATGCTTCCGGGGCTCTGGAAAAAGGGCACGTTTGCGTGGTTCTGGAGAAGCAGGGGGGGCTGTTTTGGCAGGCTCGGAAAACAGGGCAGGTTTTCTAAGCTCAGTATCGATAGAGAGAACAGGCTTCCAGATATCTGAGGCTGCTTTGGGGGACTCAGATGGCCCAGAAGGACCTGGTTTTCTGGTCTCAGGGAAGACAGGTTTCTGAGGCTCAATAAAAAAGGAAGACTTCCAGAGATCAGGAGAACCACTACGGGAACTTTTCTGGGACTCAGGGAAATCAAGTGAAGCAGGAGAAGTTTTCCGCTGATCAGGAGAAAGCTTCCAAAGATCTGGTGACCCTGAGGGTTTTCTGAGCTCTGGAGATCCTGCTGGACTACGGATCTCTGGGGATAGTGGTGGGCCGGGTTTGCGAAGCTCTGGAGACACTGGGGGAACTGCCTTCCAATGTTCAGGAGACAACGTGGGAGCTGTCTTTCGGAGTTCTGGTGGGCCAGACTTCCATGACTCAGGAGATGCAGGGGGAGACTTCCAGGAGCTGGGTGAGACTGATGATTTCCAGGATGCAGAAGACACAGATGGAGTTGGTTTCCAAGGTCCAGGAGATATAGAAGGAATTGGTTTCCAAGGTCCAGGAGACACACATGGAGCAGGTTTAGCTGGCTTCCAAGGTCCTGATGATGCTGAAGGACTGGATTTCCAAGGCCTAGGAGACCCAGGTGGCCCTGGCTTCCAAGAGCCTGGTGACACAGCAGGGGCTGGTCTCCTAGGCTCTGGGGAGACAGCAGGGAACGGCTTCCAAGGTTCAGGAGATTCTGAAGGGGATGGCTTCCTTGGCTCAGGGGAGGTAGTCTGGGCTGACTTCCGAGATTCTGGAGATGCAGCTGGGGATGGTCCCCAAGGTTCTGGGGAAGCAGCTAGAACTGGTGACTCTGGAGATGAGGCTGAAGGTGGCCCCAATGTTTCTGGGAAATGAGAGTGCTTCTGGGGTTTGGGATTACTAAGAGTAGCCTTTACTGGCTCAGGAGATACAGGGGCAAGTTTCTGTGGTTCTGGAGAAGGAACAGGGGCAGGTTTCTGAGATTCACAAACAGGGACTGGTTTTGGAGGTTCAGGAGAAGAAACAGAGGCAGGTTTTGAAGGCTCAGGAGAAGGAAGAGGTGTCTGTAGCTCAGGAGAAACAACAGAGCCAGGTTTCTGAGGCTCCAGGGGAGTAAGAGGAGTAGGTTTTGGCGATTCTGGAGACAAAACTGAACCAAGTTTCTGTGTTTCCAATGAAAGGGCAGGTATGGGTTTTGGTTCTGCTGAATTGCAGGGTATTTTCTGGTGTTCAGGAAGAGGAGGGCTTTTCACAGGATCTGTTTCTTTGTTCAACTGATTTTTTGGTTTATCATTCCATTTGTCTGGGGATGCATGTTTGGATGTGATGTGATAGTACACATTAGAGTACATCTTGCTGGTGAAGAAGCATTTATGGCAGTGAAATAACTTTGCACTTTTCTGGTAAAATATCATTTTGCCTAGCCCACCAGCATCCATTTCATCACAAAATTCTGGATGGATGGTACCCATATGGATTTGTACATTTTCATAGTCTGTACCTCTGAAACTGCAATGGTCACACTCCAAACGTGCTGATGGTTTACAAAGTTCCTGGAATACTTCCATTCTTCTCTGTTACCAACACACACGGTTATATTCTTTAAAAACTTTCAATACTGCTGCAATAAAGTAGGAATAAATTATTTTCATGAACTGTAATTCTGAATAAAATGCTGTCAGTCCATTCTATAACTGCATAATTTTAAGTCTAGAACAGTGAGTGCTTTATTTGATAGTATCTCTAGGGAGAATTTGAAGAAAAAGGGGATAGAGAACAGTCCCAGGCACTCTGCTAGGAGTTTCACACACATCATCTCATTTAATCCTAACGATATGACTCAATTATTATTTTCACTTATAGATGAAGAAACAGGTTCAGAGAAGTTACATGACTTTCTCTGGTCCAGGCTATAGGACGATCAGTGATCTGAGCCTGACTCTAGAATTACCTATTGCATGTCCTTTATACTTTGACTCTCAAACTCCGAGTACACAAGTGCTCAGCACACAAAGATCAGTGAATATCAAAATTAAATCTTGGCTATTTAAGGATGAACAAGAGACTAAACATTTTGCAGAAAGCACTTAATAAATTAAACCTAGCTATAAAAAGACAACTTTAAAACATGATGCTGGCTTGATTTCATGTCAACATATTTTGTAATGTTTAATCTATCCCAATATAGTATTTTATTAATTCATTTAATAAATAAATTACTTTGTGTCTTACAATGTTCTAGGCACTTAGGCTTAAAGCAGTGCTTTGCAATATGGCGTTCATGAGTTGGGAAGATAAGGTGGACAGTGATGTGGAGAGGCCGTTGAAAAAGACCTCTATGCATGGGACATTCCAGCAGAGATCCTGAATGATGTGAAGGCACATACCAAGCAAAAGGCAAATCAGAGGACACCCCGGCAGCTGGAACACAGTGGCCGGAAAACATGAATTTAAAAAAATTGTAAACCAGTCTTCTTACGTAGTAAAAGGAATAGAGAAGCTCACAGTTTAAAACACATTCACACAGTACGAGATACAGAGTGTCAGTCCCCGGGGGCAGCCAGTGTACTCATGTGTCCTGGAAGAAATGTCCTAAGCATATATTGATCAACACACATGCTTTACACAAATGGGATATTAAACATATTATCTGGCAATTTACCCTCATTTAGAATTTATCTCTAAGACATTTCTACATATGGAGTAAGCACTGACTTTCCTTGTACTTATCTCTGCATGTGAGGGTATTTCTGAAGGGAAAATTCCTAGAAATGGATTACTTGGCCATTTGTGTATAAAATTGATACATTTTACCAAACTCTCAAAAACTTCTATTACTGCATAACAACAGTGTATATATGAGAGACAGTTTCCTATAAATTCCTAATCTTTGCTACAACCTAGGTGAAAGCTAGTATTTCACTATTGTGTTAATGTGCTTCTCTTTAATGAGAAAGACTGAACACTTTCCCTTATTGATGGTAATGATATTTACAGCTCCTCAAAGAACAGTACGGATTAGAAATGCAGGCTCTCCCTTTATTAATTACAAAACCATTAATTTAAAAAAAAGTACAGGCCAGGCGCGGTGGCTCATGCCTGTAATCTCAGCACTTTGGGAGACCGGGCAGGCGGATCACGAGGTCGGGAGATCAAGACCATCGCGGCCAACATAGTGAAACCCCATCTCTACTAAAAATACAAAAATTAGCCAGGCCTGGTGGCGTGTGCCTGTAGTCCCAGCTACTTGGGAGGCTGAGGCAGGCCAATCGCTTGAACCAGGGAGTCGGAGGTTGCAGTGAGCTGAGATCATGCCACTGCACTCCAGCCTGGTGACAGAGCAAGACTCTGTCTCAAAAAAAAAAAAAAAGAGTATTAACATTTCTAACTTTGATAACTTGTTTTTGAAGATGTTCTCACTGACAATACTGTTTCCTAACACTTTTATCCAAGGTATATAATTTGCCTTTTTTATTTTTTGGTCTAAAGCTAAAAAGATGACAGATACTTGAGGAAACAAATACTTTTCTTTGGAAACTATTTACTCTTTCTGAGTTGCCCAGCAGTTATCCTGTATTTTAGAAAATTGTTTTGGGGCAAGGACTATAACAAAAGAAAAATAATTCAGTACTGAAGAAAAATCTCTAAAAATGATCTTTAACTTACAAACATAATTTAATACATGGAAAAATAATGGGTTAACCATCCGTCTCAGAGACCATTGTTAAATAAAACTAGAAGACTTTAGGGGAAGACGTAGGATATGTCTCAATAATCCCATGCGGCTATAACTGGCAATAATGAACAGCCAAGCTAATATTAAAGAGCACTATATTACATATTGTAATTGCAACAGAGACTAAGAGCTCAGGTGTGCTGGGTTTGAGTCTGACTCACCTACCATTCCCCATTCCTCCCAGCCATCCCTCCTCTTCCCGCTGCCTACCACCAGCTCTTCAGGCCAATCTCATACTTAAATCTAAAAAGAATGCTACAGAATTCACTTCTCATATCCCAAATTATGTATATCTAGCACACAACACACATTATATCCATAAGGGCGTGTACACTTTTAGAGATTTTCCTCAAGAACTCCAAGTATTTTTTTTTTAATTTTCTCCTCATAAAATATTCTCCTAAGCATGCTTTCCCTACTAGACTTACCTGCTGTCTTACTAGACACCTTAAAAGTGGTCTTCAAAAGGCAGGCATTCTACATGGCTTTTTGACTAAACCACAGCAAATAGCCTATAGTATGTGAAGAAGAACAAAGACAGGAAGTTGAACCTGGAAAAAAAAAACAAAGAAAAGTAATCAAAACTATATCTGTGATCGTGTGTGTCCCCTGTAATGGAATTCTGTGTATTTCTCTCACCATCCTGCCCTAACAGTGAGAGGAGTCCAGTCCACTAAGCCTGCTTACTTTTTTTTTTTTTTTTTTTTTGAGACGGAGTCTCGCTCTGTCGCCTACGCTGGAGTGCAGTGGCACAATCTCGGCTCACTGCAAGCTCCACCTCCAGGGTTCATGCCATTCTCCTGCCTCAGCCTCCCGAGTAGCTGGGACTACAGGCGCCTGCCACCACGCCCGGCTAATTTTTTGTATTTTTAGTAGAGACATGGTTTCACTGTGTTAGCCAGGATGGTCTCAATCTCCTGACCTCGTGATCTGCCCGCCTCGGCCTCCCAAAGTGCTGGGATTACAGGCGTGAGCCACTGCGCCCAGCCCGAACACTTACTTTTATGAAATGACACCAAAGACTACAGCAGATACCACTCCGGACACCATCCTTGTCTACTTTCTCTTTAATGATCCACTATGGAATTATGCCCGCGTGTGTCATCAAATCCTTCTCAAACCCACCACCTAACGTCACTTCTCTGATAAGCACTCAGAAGCCTGCTGGTGTGACTACTGACTGTAACAATGGCTGACTTTTGTCAATTATTGCTATTACACAGCAGAGTGCCAAATTAACAGGCAGTGGAGGAAGGGACACCACAACAAACAGGACCAAGAGGCACAAAAAGAAAGGACTCTGGGAGGAGCAGGATGGCAGTGTCCTGACCCCAAGGAAGAACACATGGACCTGCTTCAGTGATTGCTCTGCCCTCTTCTCTTCCTGCATGCATTTCAAAGATAAAGCATTATGGTGTGGGTGAGTCTGCTGACAAGAACAGAATGTGATAAACTGGCCATGCACAATCTACACGATGGCTCATATTATGCTTCTAATTAGCTCCAGCACATTCATCTACCCCTTCTCTATCCCCCACCCCATCACTGCTTTAATTCTGACATCTGAGCTCCCTGCCACTAGTCTCCCTTTCTTCCAACCCACTCATCGTACAGCTACCAAACCTGTCTTCCAAACAGAAGCCTAATGTGATCTGCCTGTTCACATTTCCACCAAGTCAACTAAGACACCTACAGTATACAATTTGAATATGGCATATAAAGCTCTTCACAGTCTGGCCCATGACCAGACTGCATTCTCAAAATACTGGCCCACATGTAATTCCCTGACTATTCCAGCGTCTGAGCCTTTGTATAAACTATTTCCTCTCCTTTACACTCCCTGTCTTGCCACCTGGCCATCAGGCAAATTCCTTCATCCTTCAGGCAGGACGGCTTTTTAAGTCAGCTGTCTCTCTGTAAACACAGGGACCTGGTTCCAGGACTTCCCCCATATGCCAAAATCCACACATACTCAGGTCCTACAGTCAGCCTTGTGGAATTCCCATATATGAAAAATCTGCCCTCCATATAAATGTCTCACATTCTGTAAATGCTCTTTCTTATTGGCATTTGGTTGAAGTTCAAACCTCTGTTATTCACGGGCCAACTGTACTGGCCAATTCTCCACTTCCTCCCAATCTTCCTAGAAGCCCCAGCTGTATATCTCACCCTCTGGCACTACAGCCTGATACCACCAACAGGATGCCAGCTCCTGGAGAGGAGGGACTATCCATTCATTCACCTCTGGAACCGTTGCATATCCCTGGCACACAGTATGTGCTCTGTTCAATCCTAACATTCTCTCAATCTTAGACTCACAGGATTTTAAAACTAGAGGAAACCTAAGCTACCATCTAGTCTCAAAGTCATAGGATTTGGGGGTAGGAAAAGACCTCAGGGATCATCTACTTTAAAACTTCAATTTATAGTTAAGGAAACTCAAGCTTGACATTAAACAGCTTGCCCAAATCAGACAAATGATCAGTATCTGATGAGGAATAAAGTTCTGCTATCTGTCCAGGTTCTTTCTAGATATACACAAACTAATGCAGTGGAATTTAGTAAGATCTTTTAAAGCCTGTACAATAGGCCAAAATAAACAAGATGAAACAAACACTAAGAATCCACATATGAAGTGCATAAACACAGGACTATAGAGAACTATATCCCATATTCTGCACTGGGCAGAGTACACCACAGCAGTGGATCACTGTCCCCAGCTCCGGGCAGGAAGAACACTTTAAGAGAGTCTCTAACAAACTAGGGAACATGAAAAAAAAAAAAAAAAAGGGCAACCAGGATGGCAGATGGCCCTTTAAAAAAAAAAAAAAGTCACTTACAAATACAGACATCTAACTTCAAAAGGGGAAGACTTATAGATAATATATGAGCTATCCTAGAAGTGACAATCAGAAGCAAGCAGGAAAAGAATTGTGGCTTAACACAGTTTACAGTCTACTCTATCATGAACTAGAACGAGTTCCTTTGTCAGGTAGGAGTACTCCATAATTAGAATCTGATGATCAGGCTGGGTGTGGCGGCTCAGGCCTGTAATCCCAGCACTCTGGAAGGCTGAGGCAGGTGGATCTCTCGAGCTCAGGGTCCAAGAACACCCTGGGCAACATGGCGAAACCCCGTCTCTACAAAACATACAAAAATTAGCCGGGTGCAGCAGAATGCACCTGTAGTCCCAGCTACTCGGGAGGCTGAGGCAGGAGAAATCGCCTGAGCCTGAGAGGCAGGGGTTGTGGTGAACCAAGACTGCACCATTACACTCCAGCCTAGATGACAGAGTGAGACCCTGTCTCAAAAAAGAAAACCAAAAAAAAAAAAAACAAAACAAAACAAACCTGATGATCAGCATAGGACTAGAAGGATCTTCAGAGGTCTTGAGTTCAACCTCTTCATTTTATAACTGAAAAGACTGATGCTGAGGGAAAGAAGTGACCTGTCAAAGATCACAACACTGAGGTCAGAGGAACCAGTTTTTTTATTCTGGTTTTCTCAATTCTGGTCTCTGCTATAACAAAATTCTGTCTTTCCCACAGTAGCAGAACGATCCACGAAGATGTTACAGAATTCAGTCCCAGAATTCAATTTTTAGGCAAAGCCTAGAGAGCTGGGCGTCCTTCCGGCTTCAAGGTTCTAGCAAAATTTCTTCCTAAATTTAAGAACTCCTAACCCTAACTAAAAATTAACTCAGAATTGTCCAGATTAACAAAAATTTCTTTTTGTCTTTGAGACAGATTACATCTCGTCTCTAAAAAACCTAAATTCTAATCAATGGTGCTCTGCCAGTCTGTCACCCAGTATTCTTCAATGCAATGTTATGCCATATGGTGTATCATACCTATTTCCCATCTCCCATTCAATTTCTTCTTTGAAGTCTAACACCACTGATCATCTTTTAAAACACATCTGATGCATAGTTTTTTAAATTAAAATTCAATATGTAGAACATGTTTAAAGCTAAATGGGTTCTATTAGTCTATACACACTAGCACTGTTCTTTATCTTAGCGGACTTTTTTTCTTTTTTAGAGTCAGGGTCTCGCTGTTGCCCAAGGTTTTGGTGCAGTGACGCCATCACAACTCACTACAGCCTCATACTCCTGGGCTCCAGAGATCCTCCCACCTCAGCCTCCTAAGTAGCTGGGACTATGGGTACATGCCACCACATCTGGCTAATTTTTTTTTTTCTGTAGCGATGAGGTCTCACTATGTTGTCCAAGCTGGTCTTGAACTCCTGGCCTCAAGAGATCTTCTTGCCTTGGCCTCTCAAAGTGCTGGGATTACAGGTATGAGCCACCAGGACTGGCCTTTAAGAAATTAATAAACTGGGCGGGCACAGTGGCTCACACCTGTAATCCCAACACTTTGGGAGGCCAAGGCAGGCGGATCATTTGAGGACAGGAGTTCTTGAGCAGCCTGGCCAACATGGTGAAACTCTGTCTCTACTAAAAATACAAAAATTAGCCGGGCGTGGTGGTGCACACCTGTAATCCCAGCTACTTGGGAGGGTGAGGCAGGAGAATCACACGAACCCGGGAGATGGAGGTTGCAATGAGCCAAGACTGAGCCACTGCACTCCAGCTGAGCAACAGAGTAAGACTCCATACTCGCCTCCAACCCAAAAAAGAAATTAATAAACTAACTTTTCAAGTAGTTTTATGTTTGAAGAAAAACTGAAGGGAATGTACAAGAATTCCCACCTGTCTTCTTGTCCCCAGTTTCTCCTACTACAGGCTGAGCAACCCTAATCTGAAAATCTGAAATCCGATTATGCTCCAGCATCCAAAACTTTTTGAGTGCCAAAAGGAGCATTTTAGATTTCAGATTAGGGATGTTTAACCAGTAAGTACAATGCGACTATTCCAAAATCCAGAAAAAAAAAAAAAATACAAAGCACTTCTGGTTCCAAGCATTTTGAATGAAGGATACTCAACCTGTATTAACATTTTGCATTAGTGTGAGATATCTGCTACAATGATGAGCTAATATTGATATATTAAGTAGTCTATAGTATACACAAGGAGTCATTATTATTATTATTTTTTTTTTTGGGAGAGGGAGTCTCGCTCTGTCACCCAGGCTGGAGTGTAATGGCTCGATCTCAGCTCACTGCAATCTCCACCTCCCAGGTTCAAGCGATTCTCCGGCCTCAGCCTCCCCAGTAGCTGGGACTACAGGCGTGCACCACCACGCCTGGCTAATTTTTGTATTTTTAGTAGAGATGGGGTTTCACCATATTAGCCACGATGGTCTCAATCTCCTGACCTCGTGATCTGCCCACCTAGGCCTCCCAAAGTATTGGGATTACAGGCGTGACCCACTGCACCCCACCAAGGAGTCACTTTTCATGATGTGCAGTTCTATGGGTTTTGACAAATGCATAGCATCACGTATCCACCACAAATAATTTCACTGCTGAACATCTTCCTGTGCTCCTGACAACCACTCATCTTTTTATTATCTCCATAGTTTTGCTTTTTCATGTGTATTTTTTAAAGAGTGGTAAAATAGAACACAAAACTTGCCATTTAGGGCCGGGCACGGTGGCTCACGCCTATAATCCCAGCACTTTAGGAGGCCAAGGTGGGCGATCACCTAAGGTTGAGTTAGAGACCAGCCTGACCAACATGGAGGTAGAGAGCAGTGTGAGCTAATTTCCAGCCTGACCAACAGGGAGAAACCTCGTCTCTACTAAAAATACAAAATTAGCCAGATGTGGTGGCAGGCACCTGTAATCCCAGCTACTTGGGAGGCTGAGGCAGGAGAATCGCTTAAATCCGAGAGACAAAGGGTGCAGTGGGCCAAGATCGCACAACTGCACTCCAGCCCAGGCAACAAGAGCGAAACTGTGGCTCATTAAAAAACAAAAACAAAAAACTTGCCATTTAGGCCGGACGTGGTGGTTCATGCCTGTAATTTCAGCACTTTGGGTGGCCGAGGCAGGTGGATCACCTGAGGTCAGGAGTTTGAGACCAGCCTGACCAACATGGAGAAATCCCATCTCTACTAAAAATACAAAATAAGCCAGGTGTGGCGGTAAGCGCCTGTAATGCCAGCTACTTGGGAGGATGAGGCAGAAGAATCCCTTGAACCCAGGGGCGGAGGTTGCAGTGAGCCAAGGTCGGGCCATTGCACTCCAGCCTGGGCAACAAGAGCGAAACTCCGTCTCAAAAAAAAACAAAAACAAAAACAAAAACAAAAAAAAAACCTTGCCATTTAATCATTTTTAAAAGCACAATTTAGTTAGTTTAGTATTAAAACGTTGTGCAAACATCACCCCTATCCACTTCCAGAACTTCTTCACCACAAACAGAAACTCTGTACCCATGAAACAGTAACTCCCACTCTCCACTTTCAGTGCTAGTAATCTCAATTCTGTGCCTGAGGGGGAATCATACAGTATGTATTTTTTGTGTCTTATTTCACTCAACATAATGTGTTCAATGTGCTCGTTTATATTGTATAATGTGTTCGTTTATATTGCAGCATGTATCAGAATCTCACTCCTTTCTAAAGATGAACAATGGTCCATTATATATATATACCACAGCTTGCCTTTCATCCACATGTTGACAGATATCTGGATTTTGAATAATGCTGCGATGAACATTTGTGAACAAGTATCTGAGTCCCTGCTATCAATTTCTGGGGGTATAAACTAGAACTGAGGAACGACTACCAATTTCCATAGCCGCTGCACCACCCTATTTTCCCACCAGCAACGCACTCGAGCTTCAATTTCTCCACATTCCCAACACTCATAATTTCTTTTTTTTAATAGCCACCCTAACAGGTGTGAGGTGGTATCTCATTGCGGTTTTCATTTGCATTTTTTTAATGGTTAGTGATGTTGAGCCCCACTGCACGTGCTTATTGGCCATTTGTCTCCCTTCTCTGGAGAAATATCTATTCAAATTCCTTGCCCATTCTTGAACTGGGTTGCTTTTTGTTGTTCAGCTGCATCTCTTCTTGTATTCTAGACACTAACTCTTTACCAGGTTTATGATTTACAAATGTCCTCTCCCACTCTGGAGGCTGTATAGCGGATTTTTAAACAGTAATAATGAGAGAAGAGGAGGCAGTCTAGAACTAAAACAGAAAGAACGGCTTTCGTCTTGTGCTGCCCCCAACTTCCCAATGGTTTCAAACGCAGCGTTTCCAGCCTCGGCAGAGACTGACACCGGGCCTCCCCGCTCCCTGCACAAAGACGCACTCCCGCCCTGGCCTGTGGGGGCGGGCCCTTCCCGCGGGCCGTGTGGGAGGCGAGGCAGCGCAGGCCCCCTTCACTCGGACCCGCGGCTTCCCGGGACCGGCCCCGCCAGGTCGGCGGCCGACACGGGGCCCGGGGATGCAGGCCCCAACCACGCCCCTCCCCCGCTCGCTCTCGCTCCTCACCGGTCCGGCCGCGGGCGGCGTCCAGTGGGCGAAGGACCGCGCGGAGGGCCCGGCTCGCGGTCGGCTCCGCGAGGCCCTGCAGCGCAGCGGCCTCCCGAATGGCGACTGGACGCAGGAGCCGGGATCCGGGTGCGCGAGCGTGCGCGCTCCCGCGGGACGGGCGGGGGCTGACGGGAAGTAAGTTTGGCGCCGCGCGCCCTCCCGCGCGGGCCAATCAGATCGCCGATCGTGTGGCGCGGCTGTGCCAACAGTGCGTGGGCAAAACTAGCGGCTCGCGCGGCCCTTCGGAAGGGCTGCGCGCCCGCCCCGCCCCGGAAGTGCCGCACGTGCCCACTCCGGCTCGCTTCCCGCGCGCGCCCGGGCGCTGGCTCCGGGAGGGTTCCGCCGCTTCTGGCCTGTGGCCTCGCGCCAGGCCCGTGGAACGGCCCCGGCCTGCCGCCGCCGTGCGGATATCTCTTCCTTTTCTTGCTTTTTTGATTGTTGTGTGAATGAATTTATTGGGAAAAAAAGAGCTGGACCTGCCGCATACATTCTCAGGGATATTACTGGCATAATACCTATGACAAAAGTACAAGACAAAGTTGTTGGATGACAGTAAATATTCCTTTTCTCATCACCCCGCCTCCACTGAAAGTCCCCATTCCCAGAAGTTACTGTCTTCGTTTTTTGTTTTTTTTATGAATGTTACCACCGCAATTCTAATTAAAATGCATGCACCTCTAATGCTGATGCCATCAGTCTGTATGCTTTGAAAGACTGTGAAATTAGCTCACACTGCTCTCTACCTTTGTACCCTTCTGAAGTTTTGCTTGTTGCGAATTTCTTTTTTGTGTGTGTGGTGAAAATAAACTATAGAATGGCCGGGCGCGGTGGCTCACGCTTGTAATCCCAGCACTTTGAGAGGCGTAGGCGGGTGAATCATCTGAGGTCAGGAGTTCGAGACCAGCCTGTCCAACCTGGTGAAACCTGGTCTCTACTAAAAATACAATATTAACCAGGCGTGGTGGCGGGCGCGTGTAACCCCAGCTACTAGGGAGGCTGAGGCAGGAGAATCCCATAGAACCTGGGAGGCGGAGGTTACAGCAAGATCGCGCCACTGCACTCCAGCCTGGGCGACAGAGTGAGACTGTCTCAAAAAAATAAACAAATAAAAATAAAATCCATAGAATTTACCGTCTTAACTATCTTTACGTGTACAGTTCAGTGGTGGTAAGTATATTCATAACACCACCATCCATCTCTGTACCTCTTTCAGCTTGAAAAACAAACCGTATGCGAGACGCAAGACGCCGGGCCTACTGCGGGAGCGTGAGGCAAGCCGTGCGTTCCGTTCCAAGGCATCTGTGAGCCCGCGGAGTATACACCATGAGCAAAGCTCACCCTCCCGAGTTGAAAAATGAAATTAAATGGTGGCAGACATGTCCAAGGAATATTGCGGGGATTTGATCCCTTTATGAACCTTGTGATAGATGAATGTGTGGAGATGGCGACTAGTGGACAACAGAACAACATTGGAATGGTGGTAATACGAGGAAATAGTATCACCATGTTAGAAGCCTTGGAACGAGTATGAATAATGGCTGTTCAGCAGAGAAACCCATGTCCTCTCTCCATAGGGCCTGTTTTACTATGATGTAAAAATTAGGTCATGTACATTTTCATATTAGACTTTTTGTTAAATAAACTTTTGTAATAGTCAAAAAAAAAAAAAAAAAAAAAAACAAACCGTATGCATTATATGTTAACTCTCGGTTCCCCTCTACCTTCTACTTCCTGGCAGTCACCATCCTACTTCCTGTGTCTCTGAGTCTGACTACTCTTAAGAGTGGAATCATACAGTATTTGTCCTGTGACTGACTTATTTTACTTAGCAGAACATTCTCAAGGTTCATCCATGTTGTAGCACATTGTGGAATTTCCTTCCTTTTTAACACTGAATACGATCCCATTGTATGGATATGCCACATTTTGCTTATCCACTCACCTGTTGATGGACACTTGGCTTGCTTCCCTATTCAGGATACTGTGAATAATGCTTTGACATTTTCAAAGAACCAATTTTTGGTTTCACTGATTTTCTCTATCGTTTTCTATTTTCTATTTCATTTATCTTGGCTTTAATCTTTATTGTTTCCTTCTTTTTGCCAGCTTTAGATTTAGTTTTTCTTTTTATAGTTCATTAAGTTGTGAAGTTAGGTTGTTAATTTGAGATTTTCTTGGTTTTTGATGTATTTATAGCTATAAACTCCCCCTTTAGCATTGCTTTTGCTGTATCACAAAAGTTGCTATATTGTGTTTACATTTTCTTTCTCTTTTCTTTTTTTTTTTTTTTTTTTTTGAGACAGTCTCTCGCTCTGTCGCCCAGGCTAGAGTGCAGTGGCGCGATCTCGGCTCACTGCAAGCTCTGCCTCCCGGGTTCACACTATTCTCCTGCCTCAGTCTCCCCAGTAGCTGGGACTACAGGCTCCCGCCACCACGCCCGGCTAATTTTTTTGTATTTTTTTAGTAGAGACAGGGTTTCACCGTGTTAGCCAGGATGGTCTTGATCTCCTGACCTCGTGATCCGCCAGTCTCAGCCTCCCAAAGTGCTGGGATTACAGGCGTGAGCCACAGCGCCTGGCTCTACCTCCCTTTCATGCAAATTTAGGATCCTGTGTTAATTTCCGGAATGATTCTGATTTCTAGGATTCAAATATCAATATTAAATATTTTAGGATTTTTCTAAGTTTTGTTTTTCAGCACAATTGATTCATTAAATTGAATAGATTTCTTAAAAAAGTATCCACCTAGTTACAAGCTTTTAAAAATGCCAATGAAAACACTTTGTAAACTGTAAATGTTAAATGCAGAAATGAGAGGATCTTTTATTTTCTCTGAATAGCAAAGATTTACTGATTGAGACCTTTTTGAGATCCTGACTCTTAATATGAAACAGGTTCATTGTGGCTGCAGGACCTAATTTTAATGGCTGCTTCAGTTGTTTTTTCCTGAAGTGTCAGAATGAGTTGATGATCCCAATAGACCTATCCCAATTGAACGCTGAACAAAACTCTAGAATAAGGCAACTCTTGGAAGCCAAAATCTAGACTATGATGGGGCAATAACTGGGTCTTTTTCATTGATGTTTCTTCTGTAAATAACGACGAAATAACAAAAACCAAAACACCCTTTGCTATTATTCTGAATTGAAATCATGTAAAAAAAAGCTATTGGCCGGGCGCGGTGGCTCACGCTTGTAATCCCAGCACTTTGGGAGGCCGAGGCGGGCGGATCACGAGGTCAGGAGATCGAGACCACGGTGAAACCCCGTCTCTACTAAAAATACAAAAAATTAGCCGGGCGTGGTGGCGGGCGCCTGTAGTCCCAGCTACTCGGAGAGGCTGAGGCAGGAGAATGGCGTGAACTCGGGAGGCGGAGCTTGAAGTGAGCCGAGATTGCGCCACTGCACTCCAGCCTGGGTGACAGAGCGAGACTCCGTCTCAAAAAAAAAAAAAAAAAAGCTATTGTATTTATAGAATATCAAATAGTTCAAGATGAATAATGCAAATAAACTCCCAATTTGGCCTTTTGAAAGATTCCCAGTATATTGCACTAAACTTGAAAGTAACCAAAGAAAGCAGAAATAACTCTCATAAAATCCTGTACTAAAACCAGACCCTTATGGACTTTCAAAATTTCACTTAAGGATCTATTGAACATATACTTCTCAACAGTTTATTTAGATGTTTTCTCAATCTATACTATGTTCCAAGGGCCAGACTTGAATCAGGGAATGGGTAGAGGCAGGTGAACTACAATTGCAGTAGAAAGTGGCAGCTTGACAGCCTTTGAGGAGGAACCGCAAACTCATTAGCTGAGATGGCACTGGACTTTGTCATTTGTCATCTGTGTTTAAAGAATAACAGTGCTGAGTGTCTGCACATATTCAAAACCTACATAGAATCATGTTGTCAAATGAAGCAGCCAAAATCAGACTGGCTTTCTGTCAGAAAGTCACTTAATTTTTCCGTTCAAATTGCTGCATTAATATGTATTACAAAGAACATAATAAAAATTAGAAATAATTATTAAATGCCTCCTGTAAGAAAAATAATAAAAGCAGTCCAGCTTATAATTTAGATCTAATATAATCAGCTTAGCTACTTTATAATAAAAAGGACAAATTATTCTGCTATTTCTACTTAATTTATAATAATGCAAAATAATGGGAACTAAAATAAGTTACTTAATGGGAAGTATGACCACATGGAATTGCTCCTGAGTATGTAGCTCTGTTGTTGGGCTTTGGGGAATGTCAAAGTAGAGTTCTCAAAAGTTAAAACACATGACTCACACAAATATAAAGTGAACACATATCAGAGGATTTATTTTGTATTTTTTTTTGAGATGGAGTCTTGCTCTGTCGCCAGGGTGGAGTGCAGTGGCGCGATCTCTACTCACTGCAACCTCCACCTCCTGGGTTCAAGCGATTCTCCTGCCTCAGCCTCATGAGTAGCTGGGACTACAGGCACTTGCCGCTACGCCCAGCTAATTTTTGTATTTTTGGTAGAGACAGGGTTTCACCAAGTTGGCCAGGATAGTCTCAATCTCAGAGGATTTATTTAACTCATTCATAAGGGAATCCAGAGGAGGATGAAGCTAGTTGAGAAGGTTCATAGAGCTGAGTACATGCAGCCACTAGAAAAAGTGGAGTCAAATGGCCAGTTAGAAACAAAAGTGGTTAGGATCCTACAGGGAAGCACAACTGCCACCTTTGAGGCCATCATACAGAAGTCACTCACATCTCTACTGGGCCAAAATCTGTGAGGAAACATGTAATGTCACAGTGTGGGCACAAATGTGGGTCAACCGTTAAATAATCCTAGCTTGTCAGACATGACACAGCCATGCAATCACTCTTTGTTGCCTTATTTCCGAGTTTTAGACATTTTTTTAAATAGGACTGAAAAATAAAAATCAAATATAAAAATTAGAATCAAGTCCATTAATATTTTCTTAAATTTTTTTTTTTTTTTAACCATTCACTAGCCCCAGTTTTGGAGGGAGGAGAGGATGCCCAGGCCCCAGAAGCCTTTGCTGGTGGGTGTGGGGCTCTTCCTGTCCTCTCAGGCAGAGCAGCAGGCTTTGCTGAAGGGCAGTCTAGGTCCACACAGCTGCCAAGGGTGGCAGATGGGCACTGACTGCTGCATTGCAGGCACTCAATCAATGCTAGCTGAGCACCAGTGAGAAAGTGAAAGGCAACTGGGAGCCTGGTGCCGGCCGGCAGTGCAGCTAAGTTCTCACATGGCCAGTTTACCGTGTAAGTGCAAACCCAGCCTCAATCAATCCTGCTAGACTCTCATGAAAGGAGCAGCAGAGGGCACTTTGTTTCAAGCAGGCTGCCTAAGAACTATGGTCACCTGCTCTGCTGGTTGAAGAAAAAAAAAGCAGGAGTGGTGAGCATAGAAACCAGCCTGGCCCTGGATACTGCTTGTGGTTGCAGAACTGCAGAGAGCCCATGGCGTCTCTCCTGCCCAACATTGTGTACCAAGTGTGCAGCCAGGCTCCCTCTCCGAGCAAGGACTTCCACCACCTGCCATCACTAAAGCTGAGGTAAGGCACTGGCAAAGCTAGAGACCTACAGCTTTAATGCTGGTTGAAAACATACTTCCTCCTGTTCTGGGAATGGCAAGCACAGTCGCTGAGAGCTTTGGCTGTGAAGTCAGACCAACCTACGTTAGAATTTGCCTCTATAACTTACTGTGTGTGTACATGCTTGAATGTGAACTTGGGCAAGCTACTTTCTCATATGTTTGCATGCAGTAGAACGATAGTACCCACCTTATAAGCTTGTTTTGGCATAAGACAGCATGAAGTGTTCAGAGCACTTAGTGCTAGACCAGTGAACAGAATCAATGTTAGATGCCATTATTTTACACTGATTTAATTACAGTAACAAGAACTCTGACCATTAATAGAGAATACTTACTTCATAGGATGAGTATCAGGACCCAATAAGAATAAAAGATTTCACAGACAGTTGGGGGAAACAGGTAAGGGGATAGGCTTAAAGTATGATTTTCAGAAAGGCACAAACATCCACTTGAGAGGCTGAGGTGGGAGGACTGCTTGAGGCCAGGAGTTTGAGGCTGCAGTGCACTATGATCACACCTCCAGCCTGGGCAACATAGCGAGACCCCAGCTCCATAAACATGACTCTCACAGACAGAGTGAACAAGGAACGTATATCAAAGTTTAAGCAACTTGCTAATGGGGCTGTTTCCAAAATACATCCTATAAAACCTAAGGGTAAGTTTTCATGTGGTTTCATCCTGATAGTGTGCAGTAATCATTAAGATAGTTAACACTTGTTTCTACCAAATGTTTCCCAGTTGCAGTCATTCTTTATCCAATTAATTATTTTATTTCTGGCCGGGCACAGTGGCTCACGCCTATTAATCCCAGCACTTTGGGAGGCCGAGGTGGGTGTTATCACCTAAGGTCAGGAGTTCAAGACCAGCCTGGCCAACATGGGGAAACTCCGTCTGTACTAAAAATACAAAAAATTTAGCCAGGCGTGGTGGTGCACGCCTGTAGTCCCAGCTGCTCAGGAGGCTGAGGCGGGAGGATCATTTGAACCGGGGAGGTGGAGGTTGCAGTGAGCCGAGACTGCACCACTGCACTCCAGCCTGGGCAACAGAGTAAGACCCTGTCTCAAAAAAAAAATTTATTTCCACCTTCCATTAGTTAGAAAAGTTATACACTAAATGCTAAATGCAATGTTTTCAGCAGTATATACTTTAATGTTTTATTAAATACATGTAAAACACTTGGTCATGTTGTAAAACAAAATTATAATTTTAAAAATCAATCTTTTCATTATTCCCAAAAGCCCCATGCTAGAGTTTTACATATTCATACACATATTTACTGAAGAAATAGAGCTCCCATTATCACACTGCTGGCCTCACCAGTAACTCACACATGTAGCTAAATATTATATTGTATTATTTAAATTAGGTAATGAGAAAGACTATTTGCTCTATAATTTTAATCTTGACTTTACTGCATTTTCCAGAAATTGGATGAATTAAATCTGCAATCCAAGGCTTTGGCAAATATGCACTGAACACTTTATAAAAATATTGCACTGACAAAGATGTGCTGAAATCACTGCTAATCCCTCAAACCTTTCTGAATATGTCAGATTGAGCGGTTTCTCTCCAAGAGTGGAAAAGCAACAGGTGTAATTAATAGTTAGCTGATAAGTCCTGGGAAATCTTTTATATTTACTTCTCAGAAACAGAGAAACTGGATGATTTTAGTGATTGAATAACAAATCCTTTTAAAAGTTAAGTGGTTCCCAATCATTAGCTTTCAATAAAATTGAAAGAATTATGAGATGGTAGACCATTAGAAGTAATACTGATTGTAGATAACTGAACATTTTGCAATATAACTTGAAAGAAAAAAATTTTTTTTGAGATGGAGTCTCACTGTGTCACCCAGGCGGGAGTGCAGTGGCACAATCTCAGCACATTGCAACCTCTGTCTCCCCGGTTTAAGTGATCCTCCTGCCTCAGCCTTCCCAGTAGCTGGGATTACAGGCGTGTGCCAACATGCCCAGATAGTCTTTTTGTATTTTTAGTAGAGACGGGGTTTCACCATGTTGGCCAGGCTGGTGTTGAACTCCTGACCTCAAGTGATTAGCATGCCTCAGCCTCCCAAAGTGCTGGGATTACAGGTATGAGCCACCGCGCCCGGCCAGAAATTAAAGAATTAAGTGGTGTTAACATAACAAAACTCCTCTGCTCCTTTTTACTATGTGAGCAAGATTTCTCAGTAGTTATATTAATAAAATTAAAAAATGGAATAGAATTGTCCAACACTATCTTATTCTATTAGTGAAAGGTATTCAACTCATCCACTGATAGATAAACCAACTGGGAAAATAAATCCCCATCCGAGATGAGTTTTCTTTTTAATGCATTATTACTAGAAATTTTAAACATTCAAGGAAGAGAGGGTAATATAGTGGACTCTCATCAGTTTTATCAGCTATCAATATTCTGCCTGAGAAACATAAAGAACTTCATAAATGCAAGGTACTGTTATTTAAGCAATTTAGAAATTCTTAATGATCACCAACTTTCCAGTGGGAATATGGCTTTATTTTACAGATAAGATATTCCCTTTGTGAAGAAGCATGGGCGTTTGTGTTTTTAAAATCCAGTGTTTTTTTTGTTTGTTTAAGTTTGGCGACGTTTTAATGAGCAAGAGTAAGGGTTGAAGTGAGGAGGAATTATGCTGTTAGCTGGCTCTGGGAATCCCATGGTTACACAGAAACAGATTCCTTGTCAACAGGAAGTCTGGTTATTACCCTCAATTGCAGGCACTCATTTTGGTCAGGGAGACATCTCTCCACACTTGCACCATCTTCACATACTCAGGCGGGATTCGATGGTCAAAGCTCTAAAAGCATTGGCCATCGACCATTACCTGGTACTTATTGTCCAGCACCAAGATGCTCAGGTCAAATTCTTTGCCATCCTGAAAGGGTGTATTTTTGGATTTCACCTCAGGCTTCCAGGCCCCATTCTCACACTGTTCATGACCACACAACAGCCAAAGAACACTTGGAAATGGAACGTGATGTCTGAGTCTTCATTCATCCTGGTGTGGAAATCCACCTGCAGCTGTGGTTCATTGATGAAACAAACAAGTAGTCTCCCTTTGACTGCCAAGTAGAACCAACAGACAAGAGCACAGCCTGTGTGTGTGGCACAAGTAGTTGTGACATTTTTGTCTCCCTCTGAGTGGCTCTTCTGAATTGTGTTTAGTATTCTTTTTTTTTTTTGAGATGGAGTCTTGCACTTTTGCCCAGGCTGGAGTGCAGTGACGCAATCTTGGCTCACTGTAAGCTCCGCCTCCCAGGTTCATTCTCCTGCCTCAGCCTCCTGAGTAGCCGGGACTACAGGCGTCCACCACCATACCCGGCTAATTTTTTTTTTAATTTTTAGTAGAGATGGGGTTTCACCGTGTTAGCCAGGAGTCTCGATCTCCTGACCTCGTGATCTGCCCACCTCAACCTCCCAAAGTGCTGGTATTACAGGCGTGAGCCACCACGTCCAGCCCTGATTTTTTTTTTTTTTTAAAGAGTGGGTGGGTGAATTTGCTTGTCATAACTTAGTGTTTTGTCTTTCTGTCTCGCTCTGATAGTTACGGCAGATGCAGACAGCGTTTAAGAAAAATTAGCCAGGTGTGGTGGCGCACACCTGTAATCCCAGCTACTCTGGAAGCTGAGGTAGGAGAATTGCTTGAACCCAGGAGGCGTGAGTTTCGGTGAGCTGAGATCACGCCACTGCACTCCAGCGTGGGTGACAGAGCGAGACTCCATCTCTGAGAAAAAAAAAAAAAAGATTTTCTAAGTCATTCTCTGTCCTTTTGAAAGTCTGTGTAATATTTACCAGTAAAATATTTTAAGGCCTTACCTTTTGGAATTTTTGCATGTTTTTGACAGCTGCTCAGTGTCATCCAAACCAAGGAAAGAGAACATCTGTATGATTATGCTCTCAGGCATTTGAACTAACAAATCAGAATTTCCCTGACACAGATTCAAAGAATATTTCAGTACTTCTTTAACGAAATTTTTATTTAATAAATGGTTAAAATCGCAGTGCCAAAAATACATTAACATTTAACAATTTCACTGAAAGGAAGAGACTACAGAATGCACGGTTTCAGAAGCTACTTCAAGTTATTTACAAATAAAGTATCTAAAACTCAAAGACAGGCTCTATGTGGTACCTAGTTTATCCTTCCCGAACAAAATTTCTGTTATTTGGGCAAATTCTTAAACCATGGTTTAAACTGTAACTGTTACAAACCACAAACACATCCATCCAAAGACTGAAACCGTTTTTATCCGGTCAGTGGCAAAAATGTTGAAAGGGCAGTAGTTGAAGCTGTTGGGTTTTATACAGTGTGAACTCTGATAAATATTCCTACCAGGACTAAAACACAGCACACTTTGCAGGCATGGCTGACTCACAAAGGTTGTAACAAACAAGAACTGCCCTTTACTCGATGCCATGGCTCAGAGGCCACCGAGAAGCACGAGTGACTGACAGCTCCTCTGCTTACAAACGAATGAAACCCAAAGTGGATGTCATTCTCACAGCACTGAAAGTGCTTCAGGACTCACACTAATCCAATACTAACTTTCTTCCCTATTTTACACATACTTTTCTACTGTCCAGTGGAAATCATTTTCTGTTTTGGCTAAACAACAAATACTAGTTTATAACAAGAATGGTAAAATCTGTGAGAATTCTGCTCAATTTAATACAAGATCACTACTTTCTTTAGAATGGTTTCTGCGTGTTTCTCTGTCACCCTCTGTATTTTTAGCTTCCAGTTTCCTGGTAAGGAGTTAAGTTCTCCTTCCCAGTCACACTCGGGGGTCATTCACACATTTCTGGGATGCCCTCGCTCATCCATGGAGGCCAGGTGCATGCAGTGACTCACTCTGCCTCTTCCCTCTTCTCAGGGCCAGTCCCCGAACCTTCTGCCTTGCAGATCCTCCTGCTTCCGCCACACTCTCGCGCTCGGAAGCGAGCTCCTGGATCATACAGCTGCAAGGCTGGCCGGTCCTGCCAGGATAAGAGGGCATGTTACTCTTAAAAGAGGTGGCAACACAGAAGGGTCCATAGCTCCCTGTATTTCTAGAACTCGATGATATGAATTGTCCAAAGAAAATCAACCAGGCAGCTAAAAATCAGCCCTTTTTTCACAGCACTATCTCAGAAACCAGACATTCTAAGGCAATTTAAAAAGCCATGTAAACGCTGGTTATCTCGGCAAATGTTATTGCTCAAACAAGAACATGTGATCTGTGGGAACGGTACAATCATGGCGTCCCCCTCTGAGTTGGGAAGTGAACAAAATGAGACGTGGACCCTCAGAGGTGGTTTCAGATCTGCCAACTAAAACTTACTAACGTTGAGTAGTAAGCAATTTCCACGGGGCTTATCCCTGCCTAGCATCTACCAGCAGGGAAACTGAACTGGTCCCTTTTTAGAAAACATCACCCCATCATTTTATTAAACTCCTGGAGGCGAAGCAATAAAAATGACCCATGAAGTCCATGAAGGGCAGCTGTTCAGGGCCTGAAGCAGGCAACAGCCAGGGAAGCATAGAGTGGCCCTGAAGGCCAGTGTCAGCAGCGACAGCAGCACAATTCCTCCCTGATGGGGCCACGAGCCCTGCCCCAGCACTAAAGGGGTAGCAGAGGAAGGCGGCTTCCAGCTTCCACGAGCCTCCCGCTCCACGCGCCTCCCGCTCCCGCCTATTCTCCCTGCAGAGCTGCAGCCTTAGCCTCCAACAGCCACCAGGAGCCCAAGTGTGGGCTGCAAGGACGACCATGTGGGCACATCTCATGCACTCCTTCTCCAGGATTCACCAGCTCACCTTTACCTCCTCCTGGATTGTGTGTGGAAGCCCACATCTGGTTACCACCAGGGAGTTTAACTTAATTTTCTTTTCCTTGGTATGAACCTGACCAATGGGAGGGGTGGGAACAGGCTCAGCAGGCCCCGGACCTGAATACTCCTGTGGCGCAGAGACAGGCTGCCTGGAGCCAGTATGCACAGCTCTGTTTGTTTTTTTTTTCTGAGACAAAGTTACACTCTTGTTGCCTAGGCTGGAGTGCAATGGCTCAATCTGGGCTCACTGCAACCTCTGCCTCCTGGGTTCAAGTGATGCTTCTGCCTCAGCCTCCTGAGTAGCTGGGATTACACGCATGTGTCAACATGCCCGGTTAATTTTTGTATTTTCAGTAGAGATGGGGTTTCACCATGTTGGCCAGGCTGGTGTCAAACTCCTGACCTCAGGTGTTCCACCCGCCTTGGCCTCCCAAAGTGCTGGCATTATAGGCATGAGCCACTGCACAGGGCCGACAATTCTGCTTCTTACCAGGGCAATACCTGTATACACAGATGGAGCATGGAACCTGACCTCAGAAGTACATGACAAATGCCAGGCTCCCGGGAAAGTAGCTCCTGCACACAGCGCCTCATTCCCACCACAGCACTGTGAGGCTAAACAGAGGAGCAAATGCTCCCCCACCTCAGGTCGGGGGGAACACCGGGCCATTCGCCACCTGCTAAAATAAGGTAACTGAAGACTGAGGACTCCTATGAGCAACTCCCTATCAAAAAGACCCATGGCTGTACTTTGTGCATCCCGAGGTCCAGGCAACCCCAGAAAACTGTGGAGTGTTCTAGAGGTGTTCATTCAAGGGTGAAGACAAGAAGGCTCTCCTCTGGCTTTCAGCCTCGACTTCACTGAACTTTTTTTTTTTTAGACGTAATTTTGCTTTTGTTGCCTAGGCTGGAGTACAATGGCATCATCTTGGCTGCTACCTCCGCCTCCCAGGTTCAAGCAATTCTCCTGCCTCAGCCTCCTGAGTAGCTGGGATTACAGGCGCGCCACCACGCCCAGCTATTTTTTGTATTTTTAGTAGAGACGGGGTTTCGCCATGTTGGCCAGGCTGGTCTCAAACTCCTGACCTCAGATGATCCACCCGCCTCGGCCTCCCAAAGTGCTGGAATTATAAGCGTGAGCCACCACGCCCAGCTACACTGAAACATTTTCAAAGTGAACATCGTTCATACACACAACAACCTGGAAGGATCTGAAAAGAATTAGGCTGAGTGAAGAAAGCCACTCTCAAAGCTCACATACTGTGTGTTTCCATTTATCAAGCATTCTTGAAATGACAAAATCACAGAAGCAGAGAACAGACAATGGCTGCCAGGGGTTAGACATGGGGAGGGAGGTGAGTGGGAACCGGAACCCTAGGCAGCCCTCAGTTTGCTGGGAGGCCGGGCTGGGGCCTGGTGCTGTCAGAAAGGTGATGCCATCTGTAGTGCTGCGCTGGGAAAATGCAATCTGAACAAAAATTAGCTTCTAAAAAAAAAAAAAAGCTGTTTGCTTGGCTAAGGGGGTAACCACAGTCCTGTGCTCACCGTCTGTGCAGAACTAACTTACAGGTGTTTGTGAGCCATGGAAATATTCACTAATAATCAGAATGTTGTTAATAATGTGGAAGAAGCCTCCAGGAAATATCATTAAAACTTTCCTTCCTGTCTCAAGGGTAAATTTAATAATCTTATTCTCAAGTGAATCATATAAACGTGCTAGTTTTATACTAAATAAAATCTTTTTCCTGGTGAAAAATAATTTGATTCTCTGAGAAAAGATGATGACTAGTCTCACTCTAGGATCTGACTTTCAGGGGTAACTGCTCTTGAAAATGCTCAAAGCACTGCGTTCCCCAAGACACAAGGCCAAGTGGGGCTGACATGGTCAGCGTGCAGCCTGGACCTTAAGACAGCCAGACACATTTTTCTTTTTGGGTTTAATAAGAACCTTGTTTGCCAGTCGCTCTTTTCTGGGTGCCGGACTGTCGTCACACCTCTGCGCTCTTCCCAGTCTCTCCATGGCCTCCCCCGGAGCCCCGCTGTCCTGGCTCCCCTTCTTCCCTCTGTCTTGGCCAGGTCCTTTCCCCCATCTCTGCTCATCCTCACTCCTTCTGGAAAGCCAGTCAGGCTCGTGGTGAGCTCTGTGCCTCCTGCCGTCATCCACATGGTGTCTTTGTGCTCCAGATTCTTGTTCTTGAGATCTCTCCACATCCCTGTGCTCTTTATCACTGCCGCTGTGTGACCTATGATTCAACACAAATGATCAGCAACTGCAGTAAACCTCCAGTTGGCTGCCCACCCTCCTTTCTACACCGCAGGTTCCCAGACAACAGGGACCTATGCGAAGTGCTCAGCACTGCACTGCTGAGGCTGCACTGTGACGGGCACACAGCAGGCATTGATAAAAACCACTACAAAGAGGAATAAATCATAGTAATAATATTTGTCATTTCAGTTGAGTGACAGGCAATACGCCCTACGCTAAGGTACTTTTTTTTTTTTTTTTTTCTGAGACGGAGTCTCGCTCTGTCACCCAGGCTGGAGTGCAATGGTGCGATCTCGGCTCACTGAAAGCTCCGCCTCCTGGGTTCACGCCATTTTCCTGCCTCAGCCTCCTGAGTACCTGGGACTACAGGCGTCCGCCACCACGCCCGGCTAATTTTTTTTGTATTTTTAGTAGAGACGGGGTTTCACTGTGTTAGCCAGGATGGTCTTGATCTCCTGACCTCATGATCCGCCCGCCTCAGCCTCCCAAAGTGCTGGGATTACAGGTGTGAGCCACTGCGCCTGGCCATGCTCAGGTACTTTTTATACATATTTTCTAATTCTCAATAACCCTCCAAAGTAAATACCTTCTTTTGACCAGGTGTGGTGTCTCACGCCTGTAATCCCAGCACTTTGGGAGGCCAAGGTGGGTGGGATCACCTGAGGTCAGGAGTTGGAGATCAGCCTGGTCTAAATGGTGAAACCCCCTCTCTACTGAAAATGCAAAAATTAGCCAGGTGGTAGCATGTGCCTGTAATCCCAGCACTCTGGGAGGCCAGGGGCAGGCAGATCATTTGAGGTCAGGAGGTTGAGCGCAGCCTGGCCAACATGATGAAATCCTGTCTCTACTAAAAATACAAAAATTATGCCAGGCACAGTGGCTCACGCCTGTAATCCCAGGACTTTGGGAGACCAAGGCAGGCGGATCTCCTAAAATCAGGAGTTCGAGACCAGCCTGACCAACATGGAGAAACCCTGTCTCAAAACACAAAATTAGCCAGGCATGGAGGGGCGTGCCTGTAATCCCAGCTACTCGGGAGGCTGAAGCAGGAGAACTGCATAAACCCAGGAGGCAGAGGTTGTGGTAAGCTGAGATCGCACCATTGCACTCCAACCTGGGCAACAAGAGGAAAACTCCATTTCAAAAAAACAAACAAAAAAAAAATTAGCCGGGCGTGGTGGCGGGTGCCTGTAATCCCAGCTACTCGGGAGGCTGAAGCAGGAGAATTGCTTAAACCTGGGAGGCGGAGGTTGCAGTGAGCCGAGATCGTGCCACTGCACTCCAGCCTGGGCGACAGGGTGAGACTTTGTCTCAAAAATAAAATAAAAATAAAGATAAAAATAAAATAAAATAAATATATAAAATAAAATAAAATAAATAAAATAAAAAAATAAACCTTTTCTACAGATAAAGTGACTGAGACTAAAGTGGTCCAGTGGCTGTCCTGGGAGCCCAGGTCCATCATGATGTGCAGAGTCAAATTAACTGACATTTAATAATGGCAGATTAATTATCTTTATGCATGTATCAGAATATTAAATGAATAGTAAATAAATGGCTGCTTTGCTCATTGGCAGGGCTGGTGGGGACCACAAGGATCTGTAATCAGGTATGAATTCACACCACACACGTGGCAGTAGGCACTGCTGTGTCATGAACAGTCACAGTAACAACACCTGTAACATAATCACAGTGCTTCACAATCATGGATTTGATAATCATATATAAATTTTATAAACAAAGCAATAAACCAAAACTCCCAAGTAGAAAAAATACTTCATCAACTGTGAACGAAAGGCAGTGAGAAATCACACCTATGACTGTGACTCTGGGAAGCTGGCAGCCTAATCCCATTAGTCTTCCCACCTAAAATCCACGTCCACCATCCCCTGTGAGCTAAGTGGTCCTGGGCACCAGGAGACTGTGGGTGGTGAGATGCGGTGAGTGGGCACAGTCCCGGAGGGGAAGGTAAGCCCAGGTGCCTGGGGCCCTGAGGATGGTGGATGCCAGGAGCAACAGGGACAGGATCCCTCCTGACTGGCATCTGGCTGGTCTCTCTGGCCCACCGGACAGATACTGCTGTGTCTGTCCCTTTCGCACATGAGCTCCCTCCACAAAGCTGTTCCCTCCACAGAGCTGCACTGTCATATGCAGCAAAGGAAAATAAAAAGGGAGGACCCACAGTGCACAGCCAAAGCTGCTGGTCAAGATCCACAGCCAGAGGAGCCAGGGACAGCTTCAACCAAAGGATCGCAGCACTTAAAATTCTGTTTCTCTATCACAAAAGATCTGCCAGCCCTAAAAGAGGGGGTTCCCAAATATGCAATTCTGTAGATAAATTGCAAGGGGGATAAAAGAGCAAAGGGCAAGATATCACAAACACAGAAAAAAATTAAAAAACAAAACAAAACAAAAAACAAAAAGACTGGGAAGACAGATCCTGAGGACCTGACATGCAACAGCAGGAATCCAGGGGGCGGCTCAAGAGTAAAAGGAAGACATGGAGGCAAAAGCAAAATAAACAACAGGAAGAAATTCCCCGACCTGAAGACAGACTTGAGACTGCAGACGAGACGAGTTCACTAAGTTCCTGCCATGCTGATGGGAAATGAAGGCTAAGTGTACCCGCACACCCTGGAAAGTCCTGGATTCCAAGAACAGTGTGAAACAGGCATACTCGTATTGACAAAGCCTACATCACCATGACTGGGAGCTGACGTGGTCATAACAATGAAAGCACGCTCACGTCTCCTGGGGCTCCTCCAGCGAGCCTTCCACAGGCCTGGCTTTTACGACTGCACCGGGGGCACAGGATTCCTGCTTGCCACTTCCAGTATCAATCTCCTCTCCTCTTTCTTTTGGTTTCTCTGTGGTTGGTTCCTCTCCCTTTTCTGGTTTCTTAAGAAGCTGAGAAATTACAATGTTAGTAAAATATCACCTCAAGAGCACACTTTAAAAGAAGCTGTTAAATAAATAATTACAAATATACCCCAATATTGAAGCCAAATGTTTGCACAGCAAAGAATTAAAGCTAAAGGTCCAAAAATGAGGTTTTTGGTTTAATACGTGGTGGAACATTCAGTGAATGAAATATTTTTTAGTCATGAAAAGTAAGGTAGGTTAATGTGATGCAAAGATGTTCATGTAATGAATAAAGGGCTAAAAAACAGAACATGCACCAAAATCTCACTTATACTTTTTTTTTTTTTTTTGAGACAGAGTCTTGCTCTGTCGCCCAGGCTGGAGTGCTGTGGCGCACTCCTGGCTCACTGCAGCCTCCGCCTCCAGGGTTCAAGTGATTCTCCTGCCTCTACCTCCTGAGTAGCTGGGACGACAGGCATGCGCCACCATGCCCGTCTATTTTTTTTTTTTTTTAGTAGAGACGGGGTTTCAGTATGTTGGCCAGGCTGATCTCAAACTCCTGACCTCAGGCAATCCACCCACCCTGGCCTCCCAAAGTGCTGGGATTATGGGCGTGAGCCACTGTGCCCAGCCCCCACTTCTGTTTATGTTCACACACACACCACCATCTAAAGGGTTCTGCAGCACTGTGTTAATAGTGATTCTTTCCTTTTTTGAGATGGAGTCTCGCTCTGTCGTCCAGGTTAGAGTGCAGTGGCGCAATCTTGGCTCACTGCAACCTCCGTCTCCTGGGTTCAAGCGATTCTACTGCCTCAGCCTCCCAAGTAGGCAGGACTACAGGGGCGTGCCACCACACCTGGCTAATTTTTGTAGTTTTTGTTTGTTGTTTTTTTTGAGACGACATCTCACTCTGTCACCCAGGCTGGGGTACAGTGGCTTGATCTCAGCTAACTGCAACCTCTGCCGCCTTGGTTCAAGCAATTCTCCTGCCTCAGCCTCCCAAGTAGCTGGGATTACAGGCTCCTGCCACCGTGCCTGGCTAATTTTTGTATTTTTAGTACAGATGGGATTTCACCATGTTGGCCAGGCTGGTCTTGAATTCCTGACCTTGTGATCCCCCAGCATTGGCCTCCCAAAGTGCTGGGATTACAGGCATGAGCCACCGTGCCTGGCCAATAGTGATTACTTCTAGATGGCAGAATTGAAATGACTTTATTTCCTTTCATCTATAGGGTCTAGTTTTCCTGAAATAGACAAGTATTAGTTTTGTAATAAGGAAAAAAAATTTTTAAAAGGCTGCTTCCTATTGATGATTTTTAGAATAGTTTATAGTTTTCAAAACACTGATTATTCTCTTTCCCGAAACAGAACTAATGAACAAGTCGCCACGACATATTTCATCTGCCCTGTATGCCTCTGGGCCTTTCTCCCTGCTCTCCGTATAGTTTTTGAAACTAAAGAACCTCAGCTAACTTGAGAAAAGGGAGAAAAAAAAAAAAAAAAGAAATGGAAGCACCACAGACAGATCATTTGTAGAACAGAAATGGAAGGTGTACATCTGAGAATCCTGTTCTCAGTCATAATTGCAGCATAGCAAGACCATACACAGATGCATTCAATCACACGCGTTCACTTGGGAACACAACGCATCATGCAAGGTGGAGCACTGGAAGCCGCTTCTCATTAAGCGTGGGCCCCGTGTCAGCTGTGAACATCCTCTTATTCTGCCTATGTGGAATCTGGGAACTTAAACATTTCCTTTCCAGTAACTGTCCATCTTTTATAAAAATTGCAACAGTAGTAAGTCTGTAATAAATGTGAGCCATAGGGAAGTGCAAATCTCCATCCACCCATTCAACAAATATTCTGTGTGCCTAGGAACTGTCTTACAACATTTCTGACAGCACGTCTTTTTCAAAACCACCTCTCCGACACCAGCTGCGTGCTCCACATTCAACTCAACTTTGAGACCATCGGAGTTAGCACCAGAACCCACAAGCCAAGGGCTCGGTCCCACAAGACTGCCCCCCTTTCAGATGACAGTTCCAAGTCCCAGTGTGTCACCGGTACTTCTGACCAATCAGCAATAAATTCAGGGGTTCCCGATGGCCTCTCCTCAGATTTGGTAAGTTGCTGAAATGGCTCACAGAACTCAGAAAGGCACCGTCTTCTCGATTACTGGCTTATCATAAAGGGTACGACCCAGGAACAGACAAACGGAAAAAACGCACGAGGTGGGTTGGGGTATGGTGCAGTCAGCACCTTGATGTGCTCACCAACCCGGAAGCCCCGTCTTTTTTTTTTTTTTTTTTTTTGAGATGGAGTCTTGCTCTGTCACCCAAGCTAGACTGCAATGACGCAATCTCGGCTCACTGCACCTTCGCCTCCTGGGTTCAAGCGATTCTTCTGCCTCAGCCTCCTGAGTAACTGGGACTACAGGCATGCGCCACCACACCCGGCTAATTTTTGTATTTTTAGTAGAGATGGGGTTTCACCATATTAGCCAGGCTGGTCTCCAACTCCTGACCTCGGGATCCACCCGCCTCGGCCTCCCGAAGTGCTGGGATTCCAGGTGTGAGCCACAGTGCCCGGCCCCCAGAAGCCCTGTCTTTAGCCATTGTTAAGGTTTCACGATGTAGGTGTGACTGATGAAGTCACTGGCCACCGGTGACCCCTCTCTAGGCCCTCTGCCCTCTCGGAGGCTAGAGTGGGACTGAAAGTCCCAACCCTCTAGTCCTGCCTTGGTCTTTCTGGCAACTAGTCCCCATCCTGAAGCTGCCTGGGGACCCCAGCCCCTAGTCCTCTCACTGGCATATAAGACACTCATATTACTGCAGATTCCCGAGGTCTGAGGAGCTGTGTGCAGGAACCAGGGACTAAGAACCCTGTGCTAGGCACTAGGGAATGGCTGTGAATGAGACAAGAGGTGCCCCTGCCTTGAAGGAACTCGCGCCCGATGTGCCACCTGAGGCAACGGTGGTCAAGGGGGAATGCTGTGAACAGTGGCAAAAATATGAAAAAGGAAACAAAGGAATAAGATAACCTCAGGTAGCATCAAAGGCTACGAACACACACGAAGGCAGAGTAAAGCATCAGAGACGCAGGAAGAGGAGGGTCCAGGAGGGCTCTCTGCAGAGCCAAGACGGGAACTAAGATCAGATGCCAAGAAGGAGCCATGGGCACGTCTGGGGAAGTCCCTGTGGAGGGAAACGTGCGGACGCCTTAGGTGGAATCCACTGGTGCATTCAGGAGAAGCCAGCAGGCCAGAGCCGCTGCAGACGAGCTGGGGAGCAGGCCAGCTCTGCCACGCCTGCAAGGCTTCCAGAGGCCAAGCGGAGCGCATGGGCAGCTGTGCTCCCTCCCAGCCCTCGCCTGTGTGTGTTCACCCATGTGGCCACACATAAGCTCTCTGCTTAGCATCCTCAGAGAACCATTAAACAGCTGAGCTATTGTGTGCCATATTTCTTTTTTTCTTTTTTTTTTTTTTTTGAGATGGAGTCTTGCTCTGTCGCCCAGGCTGGAGTGCAGTGGCACAATCTTGGCTCACTGCAAGCTCCGCCTCCCAGGTTCACGCCATTCTCCTGCCTCAGCCTTCCAAGTAGCTGGGACTACAGGCTCCTGCCACCACGCCCGGATAATTTTTTGTATTTGTAGTAGAGATAGGGTTTCACCGTGTTAGCCAGGATGGTCTCGATCTCCTGACCTCATGATCCGTCCGCCTCAGCCTCCCAAAGTGCTAGGATTACAGGTGTGAGCCACCGCGTCCAGCCTTTTTGAGATGGAGTCTCGCTCTGTCGCCCAGGCTGGAGTGCAGTGGCATGATCTCAGCTCACTGCAACCTCTGCCTCCCAGGTTCAAGCGATTCTCCTGCCTCAGCCTCCCGAATAGCTGGGACTACAGGCATGTGCCACCACGCCCGGCTATTTTTTTGTATTTTTAGTAGACAAGGGGTTTCACCGTGTTAGCCAGGATGGTCTCGATCTCCTGACCTCGTGATACGCCCACCTCGGCCTCCCAAACCATATTTCTCTTTATTAAGAATAGCCATGAGTGCTACGCATGGTGGCTCATGCCTCTAATCCCAGCAGTGGGAAGATCGCTTGAGCCCAGGAGTTCAAGACCAGCCTGGACAACACAGTGAGACCCCCACTTCTACAGATTTTTTTTCAATTAGCTATTCAGGTACGATGGTGCACCCCTGTAATGGGAGGCTGAGGTGGGAGGATCACTTGAGCCTGGGAGGTAGAGGCTGCAGTGAGCTGTGATTGTGCCACTGCACTCCAGCCTGGGAGACAGAGTGAGACTCTGTCTCAAACTCCCCCACCAAAACCAAACAAAAAATAGCAAAATAGCCATGAGCCATCTGTCTTTCTTTAAGCTGTTGATACACCTTCTTTTGCATTTCTCCACAGATTCCATTTTTCAGGCATTAAAAGAATTTCAATTTTCCACATGATTTAGAAGTGAAAGACCCCCATACTGAGCACAGATGCTTATTAAAAGCTAAACCAGGCCAGGTATGGTGGCTCACGCCTGTAAACCCCAAACTTTGGGAGGGTGAGGCAGGAAGATCACTTGAGTCCAAGAGTACGAGACCAGCCTGGGCAATATAGTGGGACCCCCATCTCTACAAAAAACAGAAACAGGGTCTCTCTCTGTTGCCCAGGCTGGTCTTGACCTCCTGGGCTAGAGCAATCCACCCGCTCTGGTCTCCCAAAGTCCTGAGATCACAGGAATGAGCCATCATACCCAGGAAACTTTTCTATTTTTGACTGCTGACTGTATCAGAAACAAATCTATGGTTCAATGATCTCTTCCCCACCGTTTCCAAACCTATCTTCTTTCCCCAAGTCCTGACATTTCATTTTTTTCCTCATATTATACAATTTTATTGAATATAAGGTATTCAATAAATAATAAGTAATGAGTGATACCTTAGGTTCAAATCTAGCTTTAGTACTGAGGAGGTAATGGCTGGTCCCAATTCTGGCCAACACATTTCACGCAGAGAAAAATTCCCTCTATGTATTAAACCACCCTCATAAATGAATGTATCAGTCACAGAAAAAACTCAGCAAGAAATACAGAAACTCATTAGTGCTACCACAAAAGAAATGATAAAACCCGGTTCTGAGTCAGGCTTCACACAGAAAGGCAAAACCAGTGGTTTTCAAATGTGTATTTTTTAATCAGGAAAACTTTTCTTTTTTGAGACAGAGTCTCGCTCTGTCGCCCAGGCTGGAGTGCAGTGGCGCGATCCCGGCTCGCTGCAACCTCCGCCTCCTGGGTTCAAGCGATTCTCCTGCCTCAGCCTCCTGAGTAGCTGGGATTCCAGGCACGTGCCACCACGTCCGGCTCATTTTTGTGTTTTAAGTAGAGATGGGGTTTCCCCATATTGGCCAGGCTGGTCTCAAACTCCTGACCTCAAGTAATCCACGTGCCTCGGTCTCCCAAAGTGCTGAGATTATAGGTGTAAGCCACCCCACCCGGCCAGGAAATATATATATATATATATTTTTAGACGGAGTCTTGCTCTGTCGCCCAGGCTGGAGTGCAATGGCGCGATCTCGGCTCACTGCAACCTCTGCTTCCTGGGTTCAAGCGATTCTCCTGCCTCAGCCTCCTAAGTAGCTGGGATTAAGGCGTCCGCCACCACATCTGGCTAATTTTTTTATTTTTAGTAGAGACAGGGTTTCACCATGTTGGTCAGGGTGATCTTGAACTCCTGACCTCGTGATCTGCCCGCCTCAGCCTCCCAAAATGCTGGGAGGAAAACTTTTTTTTAAAGGAAAATGTAGAGGGTGGAGAATGGGAGGAGGGTGAAGACTGAAAAACATCAGGTACTAACTATGCTGATTATCTGGGCAACAAAATTATCTGCACACCAAACCCCAGTGACACTTGATTTACCCATGTGACACACCTGCACATGTACGCCTTGAGCCGAAAATGAACACGTGACACACCTGCATGCCTTGAGCCAAAAATGAACACGTGACACACCTGCACACCTTGAGCTGACAATGAACATGTGACACACCTGCACGTGTACGCCTTGAGCCGACAATGAACACGTGACACACCTGCACATGCACGCCTTGAGCCGAAAATGAACACGTGACACACCTGCATGCCTTGACCCAAAAATGAACACGTGACACACCTGCATGCCTTGAGCCGAAAATGAACACGTGACACACCTGCACGCCTTGAGCCGAAAATGAACACGTGACACACCTGCACACCTTGAGCCGACAATGAACACGTGACACACCTGCACGTGTACGCCTTGAGCCGACAATGAACACGTGACACCTGCACGTGTACGCCTTGCGCCGACAATGAACACGTGACACACCTGCACGTGTACGCCTTGAGCCGACAATGAACACGTGACACCTGCACGTGTACGCCTTGAGCCGACAATGAACACGTGATACACCTGCACGTGTATGCCTTGAGCCGACAATGAAAATGTTAACACACCTGCACGTGTACGCCTTGAGCCGACAATGAAAGCTGGAAAGTTAAAAAAAAAAAAAAGAGTGTCAGCAGCAGCCCAACGTGTGCCAGCGTGGGGCTCCTGTGGGGTGTGCTCCCCACTGCACACCCAGGAGGACAGGTGCCCAACAGCAGCCTGAGGACTCCCAGGGCTTAGGATGCACTGTGAAAACCACTGCTGTAGGATGGAAAGAAAGATGGAAAAGATGGAAAAAAATAACAACACAATATTAGGTTAATTCAGAATGTTTTCCAAATTCTAAGAACTAAGATATGTAAAAAGTATAATTACTACAGCAGAACTGTTTTTGGAAAAAGGAAATGTTTCCTCAGAATTACCTTGATCCGTATTTCTTTCTCTGCAATTTTCTTCTGTTTATCTGTCTCTTTTTTTTTGCATCTTTCTTCTTCTCTTCTTCTTCTTTTTTCCTCTTCCCGCAAACGTTTCTTTTCTAACTCTCTCCTCCTCCGTTCTTCTCGCTTCTCTTCTCGAATTCTCTAAAGACATGGAAGAGCGTGTGTATAAACTGCCTGGATGAGAATGGCAGAAGCAGGGAGGGTGTTCATCAGGTAAAGGCCAGACCTACCTGCTTTTCTAATTTTCTATTTTTAATATATTCCAAAAGAGGTGTGGTTCTTCTAGCTAAAACACAAAAATTGTAATATGGTATTTAACTCCTAAAGAAAGATTTATTTTAAATACCTGTTTTCAATGTAATCTTTAAAATAAATAGGGGAATGATGTCATTACTTTTTAAATTTACACACTGCCTCCAGGGGAGTTTTATTCCATTACTGTCAGGTCAAGTAATTTGAAAGCATCAACAATTTTATACATAGTAGACATCTAATTCCTGATTCTTAAGGGAGACTTAAAATATTACAAGATGATATTTTTGTAGGTACCTTAAATCATTAAATAACATATATTTACTTTGATACATCGCATATTCTGAGAACTTTTTCGTTTTCCGTTCTCCAAGCAACGGTTTTAAGTAACATGGATTCTTGTAATGTCTTACAATATATACTCCATAAAATCCCAATGATAACACATACAACTCTGGATTGCAGTTTAGAAAATGACTCCACATGGGCCAGGCGTGGTGGCTCACACATGTGGTCCCAGCACTTTGGGAGGCCAAGGCAGGCAGATCACCTTAGGTTGGGAGTTCGAGACCAGCTTGACCAACATGAGGAAACCCCATCTCTAGTGAAAAAATACAAAATTAGCCAGGCATGATGGCGCACGCCTATAATCCCAGCTACTCGGGAGGCTGAGGCAGGAAAACTGCTTGAACATGGGAGGTGGAGGTTGCAGTGAGCCGAGATTGTGCCACTGCACTCCAGCCTGGGCAACGACAGCGAAAGTCTGTCTCAAAAAAAAAAAAAAAGAAAAAGAAAAAGAAAATGACTGCATATGGCACTGCTGATTTCAGAAAGGCACCAACTACTAGGGAATGAACATTTCTACAGACTCTATCTTGGTCCTTCGCTTTCATGCCCAACCTCTCACTCAGATCTGGCCTGGATGTGGGTTCCCAGGCAAGCTGGAGGCCCACAGGCCCTGCCTCAGAGGGACTCGCGCTGAGGTGGACGGGCCCCACATCCCACCAACACAAGGACACAAACGGGAAGGGGGAAGATGGTCTGGGTCTATTCTGTGGGTCTATAAGATCTCAGACTAAACAGGGTTGGGAAGAATCCCTGGACGTACCTGAAAACTGACACAACATCTCTGGAATTCTGAGGACCAGGAATGAATCAGGAATCATAGGAGAAGCCCTGGCCAGGGATCCATCACTTGGAACTGAGGACCCCTGACACCCTGACATGATAGATGAAATGGCACCTGTCCCAGGAGCCCTTCCCCAGGGACAGTGGTTGTAGGGAAGAGCCGATTGTCCCAGGAGCCCTGCCCCAGGCACAGTGGTTGTAGGGAAGAGCTGATGCGGGTACAAACGCCACATTTCGTGGCAGACACAGTTGCCACAGAGAACACTCCCCCCAGGGGTCCCTGGGCTGACCATGAGCTCTGTCTCACAGTGAGTACAGCACACTGGCTCAGGTAAATGGTCAGCTCTTTGTAATGCGCAAATTATCTCAAATCAGCCAGGGTTCTGCTCTGCTCTGTGGAAGGCCTGGACTTGTCAGCCAGGAGCAGGGCGAGACCACCTGGATGTGTGAGGAGGCTGACCCCAGACTCCGCTTGCCCACCTTCCTCTTCCTATAAAACGTTTGCCCTATCACCCACAGGGCTCACGGGAAAAGTAGGTAAGACCTGAATAAGAAAGTGTTCTACACATCATAGAAGTATGTTATTTATCAGACAGTATACACACAACCATGCAACAGAACACGAGGAAACAGAAGTCTCAGAGCTGAACCCAGGCCTGTCTGCTCTAAAGGCCTATGCACCAGACTAACTCAACAACTCGAGTCCTTGCCAGTAAGAGCTTATTAATATTTCCATTTAACACTTGCTTCTCAGACCTGTGCAGCAGAATCCACTGGAGGCCAAAAGCTTAGAAAAGAAAAAGGTAATCTGCCATGAATTGCCTAAAATTTTTTTTTTTCTTTTTTGGAGACGGAGTCTCACTTTGTCGCCAGGCTGGAGTGCAGTGGCGTGGTCTCGGCTCACTGTAACCTCCACCTGCCGAGTTCAAGCGATTCTTCTGCCTCAGCCTCCCAAGTAGCTGGGACTACAGGCGCATGCTACCACGCCCAGCTAATTTTTGTATTTTTAGTAAAGATGGGGTTTCACCATGTTGGCCAGAATGGTCTCGATCTCTTAACCTCGTGATCTGCCCGCCTCAGCCTCCTAAAGTGCTGGGATTACAGGTGTGAGCCACCGCACCCGGCCAAGTTTCAATTTTTAATACGTAGAAACAGCAATCACAAAAACAAGGAAGACTCTACAGCCAAGTCCTGGAATGAATTAATCGCTCCCATCAGGGATGGTGGATTCTAAGCCACATTCATTCACTCATTCAGTCAACTTTTGTGAAGCACTGGCTGTGCAGCAGACTCTCGGGCAGATGCCAGGACATGCCCCCCTCTCCCCACCCTAGCAGGAACCACGTGTCTGCCCCAAAAAGGTACGTCTCAAAACAGCCCTGAAGTGACCGATCCTATGCAAGGGGACATTTAAAACAAAGTGAGATGGAAATGGGAGGGGCAGGGAGGTGAGGCCTGTAATTAACGTCTAATTTGCTTCTTCTAGCTCTTCTTCAATTTATCAAGTTCTTAAGTGAAATCTCGACTTTGCCCCCAATACTGTCCTACCTTCATGTTCCCTTGTGTGTAATGGTGCCACAATCCACCCATCTGTTCAAGCCAAGCACTGGAGTCTTAATTCTTCCTGTCCCCTTACCTCCCACACCCTATCTGTCTGTCGGTCCTGTCCAGTCCACCCCCAAAACACACGCTCATCTCCTGGCATCCACAGTCTATCCCATGTGACACCACCAGAGTGATGGGGACAAATAATCAGACCATGCCACTCCCCCAGTGGCTTCCAGTTGCCCTGGAATGAATCTAAACGTCTTGCAGTGCCCCGAACCTCCAACCACGCTGCCCTCACCTGTGTGCCAGCCCCACAAGCCTGCACTCTGCGCCTGCAGTGAAAAGCGACAGCAGCCGGCCCTGCCCCTGGCGCTTCCTTCCTCCACTGCTCAGCACCGCCAGTCTCAGCTCATCTCCTGACCTCTTTCCCTCCCGCAGCCAGTCTCAGCTCCAGCTCCACCACTATCTTGGAGGGAGTCTCCCAACCTCTTTCCCTCCCATATTCCACTTTGTCACATCAGTGGCACTGATTACAAACTGAGGTGCCCTGGCTGGACTATTCCTGCTCCTACTTCCTACCTGTCATCCCCGATGGCAGGCAGAGGCCTTGTGTGACCTGTTTACCACTTGGCCCCATGCTGAGGCCCAGCGTCAGTGCCCAGGCAGCATGCAGCCTCAGCATATTTTGTTTACTTTAGTGATCAAAAGCTTTATTATGGCTAGGCGTGGTGGCTCACGCCTGTAATCCCAGTACTTTGGGAGGCTGAGGAAGGCAGATCATCTGAGGTCAGGAGTTCAAGACCAGCCTGGCCAACACGGTGAAACTCATCTCCACAAAAATATAAAAATTAGCTGGGCATGATGGCAGGTGCCTGTAATCCCAGCTACTCAGGAGGCTGAGGCAGAAGAATGGCCTGAACTGGGAAGGCGGAGGTTGCAGTGAGCCGAGATTATGCCACTGCACTCCAGCCTGGGCAACAGAGTGGGGAAAAAAAAAAGCTTTATTACTAGACAAATGAAGAAAGTGAATGGGCTATTTCAGTAACACTGATCTTTTTTTATTAATTCAATCAAATTTACTAAATTCCTGAACTTTTCTGTGCTGCAACTGCGAAGATGAAAATCTAGTTACACTGGGGAGACAAAACAAGAAGGGAGTTTATGTGGTGGGAGACAGGCAGGAAGATAAATGATCAACAATGTGGCTGTCACATCACATCAATTTTGTTTTTTTGAGATGGAGTCTCGCTCTGTCACCAGGCTGGAGTGCAGTGGTGCGATCTCGGCTCACTGCAACCTCCGCCTTCTGAGTCCAAGCGATTCTCCTGCCTCAGCCTCCTCAGTAGCTGGAACGGTGCGCACCACCACGCCCTGCTAATTTTTCGTATCTTTAGTACAGATGGGGTTTCACCATGTCGGCCAGGCTGATCTCGAACTCCTGACCTTATGATCCGCCCATCCTGGCCTCCCAAAGTACATCCATCTTGATGGGTGGGCAGGGCACAGCCTGGGCGGGAGAGATGAGAGGTGAAGAACGGGGGCTTTGAGGAAAGGAGATTCACAGAGAGGAGAAACACAACCAGGTGTGTCTGGGACTAAACGACAAAGTTTGCCTGATTTTCATGTCAGTGCTACTGGGAAGTATGCAGGTGCTACTGGGAAGTAACTATTTCTAAAGGACACCACTTGTGGGCATGGGGTGGAAGGCTGGATTTAAACTCGATTCTGTGCTCTGGCTGGGCTTATCCACACATTGGCTTGGCTCAGGGAGCCTGGCATTTGTGTTGAAGCAGCAAGATGACCTCACCACGAGCAAAACATCTCATCCCTATGGGCTCCTGAGGCATCCGTCTGTGACCACTGACTTCAACTTTAAGACACAACGTGCCTTCCCTGACACTCAGGAACAGACCATTCATGTGTCTTCTCCACTGCTCATTCGGAAGCATCATAACTTAAAATGATCGTAACTAAAAAAATCACGTGCTCTCCATCAACCAACGCTCAGAAATATTTTCCCATGCTGCCATCTTGCCATTCTTTTGTCAAAACTGGAAATTACTCTACATTTCTGCCAAGCCTGTAACAAGTTTCAACTTGTTACCACAATCAAGAAAAACAGAAAAAACATATATCCTCTACGAGTAAATCTCTCAATAAAGAAAAGAGAAGAAATGAGCAAAATAGACCAATGAGCTCTCTTGTCTTCGCCTCCATCTCCCCCAGCAGAGTCTCAGGGTTGGCACTGGTCTTCTCTTCCTCCACACAGTAGGTTTCTAAAAACTTCTTATATTCTGGATCTAGACATTAAAAAGTAGAAAGAAAATAAATATAATCTTTCCCAACTACGAGAGAATGACATTTGCTCAGTGTTCTTAATTTGGCAGCTTCATAACGTAGCACTTGGAAAGGGCTCACCATCTTCGATGCTTCCAGTCTTGGCATCTTTTTTTCTCAGCTTCTTTTTGGCTATCTTCTGGAACGGAGCAAACTCTACCACTGCAGGATATTCTAGGCCTTTTAACAGGAAACATGTTCCAGAAGCCATTCTGAAATTCTACTACATTCATTTTGGAAAATAATGACCTAGCTTACTTAAAGAGTAAGTGTAACAACGACAATGTATTATTACTATTTAAACTATGATTCATCTTTCCAGTAAGAGATTAAAAAAAGATTTTTAAAAACCTACAATTTTATTACACTTTCAAGCACCTGCAACCTTAACATGGCAAACTCCAGACTTAAACAAGGATGAACTCATGGTAAGAACAATTACTTACTAAAACAATCTATCATGTTGTGGTGGTTGCATAACTGAAGTTGTTCAAAATTCATCAAATTGTTCACTTTAAAAGGGTGACTTTTACCATATGTAAGTTACACCTCAATAAACCTGACCTCCCCAGCCCCATCCCAAATAATTTGTTGGAATACCTTTAAATAATCAGATTTCTTAGCTACACTTTACATTTTATTTTAAAAGGTTAATTCAACTATCAATTTGTTATTTAAGTTCAAGAAAATTACTTTGCTTAGAAGACACCATGGCTAAAATAGAGGGCTTCAAAGGGTTTATAGAATATTCCAGGTGAAATCTGCTTCTGATAAAAGTAGAGAATGGAAGTCATTAGAAACTAATTTCCTTGCTATGTGGGGGAAAAACAAATACACAAAGAGAAATGTTCACTAAGAGAACCTGCTATATGCTGAATCATCAAATGGAACACTGCTACCTTGGTACTAAACCCACTGAGTCATTTTTTTTGGACTTGTCAGTAATGGTCTGTCATAATGGTCTTGTCATAATGGAGTTATAATGGCTGAATTATAACTCCTTTAATTGGGAAACATTTTTGTGCCAACCTCCACCATCCAGAATAAAGTCAAGACTCAGGGGGACGGCAGGGCACTGGACCAGCAGGGACGACGTCCAAGTCAGCGCTCGACCCACATGGCCTAGCACACAGTGGATACTCATTCAATGGCAGATGACACACTCCCTGATTCCAAAGCTGAAAGTAATCAGTGTGGTACTGCCATGCAGACAGACACATCCATCAAGGGAATAAAACAGAGAGCCCAGAAATAAACCTTTGTAATATTTGGTCAACTGATTTTTGAAAAGGGTGCCCAGACCATTCAGTGGGGAAAAGAAAGTCTTTTCAACAACTGGTGCTGGGAAAACTGGATATCCACAGCTAGAAGAATGAAGCTGGACCCTTACCTAACACCATATACAAAAAGTAACTCGAAATGGATCAAACCTAAATATAAGACCTGAAACCATAAAACACTTGGAAAAAAACACAGGGGAAAAGCTCCATGGCAATGGATTTGGCAATGGGTTGCATACGACATCAAAAGCACAGGCTTAGGCCAGAGACTATAAAAACAACGGCAGGGCGGCGGCTCACACCTGTAGCCCAGCACTTTGGGAGGCCAATGTGGGGGGAATTGCTTGAGCTCAGGAGTTTGACACCACCCTGGACAACATAGTGAGACCCCATCTCTAAAACACAAAACAACAACAACAACAAAGATAACCGGAAACGAGGACGACTGGCCCCTTGCTCACTACTGGTGGGAACCTAAAATGGCGCAGTCAATGTGGAAAACAGTATGGTATAAATTTTGTGACTTTTTTTTTTTTTGAGACAGAGTCTCACTCTGTCACCAAGGCTAGAGTGTAGCGACACGATCTTGGCTCACTGCAACCTCTGCCTCCCGGGTTCAAGTGATTCTAGATTACAACCCACCATGATGCCTGGTAATTTTTTTTTTTTTATAGTAGGACAGCTGGTCTCGAATCCCTGACCTCAAGTGATCTGCCCGCCTTGGCCTCCCAAAGTGCTGGGATTACAGGAGTGAGCCATCACACCTGGCTGTGTTACATATATTTTACATATATATATACACACACACACACACGTACATACACATATATATTTTTTCGCTCCGTCGCCCAGGCTGGGATGCAGTGGCATGATCTCAGCTCACTGCAACCTCCACCTCCCAGGTTCAAGCAATTCTCCTGTCTCAGTCTTCCGAGCAGCTGGGACTACAGGCACCTGCCACCATGCCTGGCTAATTTTTGTTATTTTTAGTAGAGACGGGGTTTCATGTTGTGGGTCAGGCTGGTCTAGAACTCCTGACCTCGTGATCCACCCGCCTTGGCTTCCTAAAGTGCTGGGATTATAGGCGTGAGCCACTGTGCCTGGCCCACCAATATTTTTTAAGTGAAAAAGGGAAACTGAGTAAGTTACTGAATAAATGAGCAATGAACACAAAGGTCAGTTCAAGCATCACATTGGCTTCCAGTCACAGGAACTAGCTTGGCTAATGCTTATTTTTTAACAATCTTTCTAGTCCTTACCCCTCACTGGAGAAAAAGAAAACACTCATCAGTGTCAAAACACGTGAGTCGGAAGAGGGTGGCTGGGAAGGGGAGGGCAGAAAACAACTTGCTGTGAAAAGGTACACAAACTTGACAGCAGACACAGCCTGACAGGAGAAGAGAAGGAAAAAGACGCAAGCAAAACCCTAGAAGTACTGGTAAGGGAACTATTGAGAGTAGAGTTGAAGACTGCTGTCTCCGCAGGCAAAGCTGTTTAACAGCAGTCAGTGACTTCCTGGTGACATTATCATAAATGGTACAGTCATGAAGGGTGCTGTTTAGGAAGACAGAAGTCAGTGTACATTTTGGAAAATTCCTATCAAACAGGTAAAATAATTTAGTTTTAGAACCTAAAAAGATCAAGTTTTCTCATGCAAAAAACTCGCTCATGAAAACCTTCATTCTCTGATGATAATATATAAATAGGCTGTCACCATTACACAGAATTTCTGGAATTTTTTTGGTTTAAATAATTAAATAATTTCAATTTTTAATATCTGCACATAATTACAGTAACATAATCAAAATTTATAATCTTATTTTAGCCTGAGAACTTTTTAACTAAAATGCACAAATAGACCAGATGCTGTGGCTCACGCCTGTAATCCCAGCACTTTGGGAGGCTGAGGTGGGAGGATCACTTGAAGCCAGGAGTTCAAGACCAGCCTGGGCAACACAGTGAGACCCCCGTCTCTACAAATTTTTTTTTTTTAAATAAGCCGATCATGGTGGCACACGCCTGTGGTCCCTGCTACCTGGGAGGCTGGAGGATCGCTTGAGCCGGAGTGTGAGGATGCAGTGAGCCGTGATTGTGGCTGCTACACTCCGGCCTGGGCAACAGAGCAAGACCCTGTCTCAAAAAATAATAATAAAAAAAAAGCACGAATATTCTAGCAATACTTCATTAGTATACCTACAGATTATAATAGATTTTTAAAAACCAATAATCCAACCTTTGCTGTCAAGGAAGATATATCCATCAAAACGATCTCTAAAAAGAAGGATGTCATCAGGATTCCTAAAATTAATGTATGCTCTTGAGTAGACATGAGGATAAAGACTGAAATAAGAGATAACAGTGAAAATGGTTAGTGAAAAATACAACAGTCCATTAATTTAGCCTCTTTTTCCTTTTCTGGGCACAACAAACTACTTTAGGTAAAACTTTTGTGCCAAATCATCTCAGTTAATTGTAACAACTTGGATATTCTTTAGCAAAAACAAACGCAAAACGTTAACTTTACGAGGCACAACTCAGGTCCCTTCTCTACTGCCCAGAACCGGTCCTAGGAGGCTGAAACCCTAAGGCAAGGCCAGGGCGCACTCCCAGAGGAACCCGTGGCGCCGAGAGACTCTCCTGACTTGGGGACCCTCTCCGGTATTTAAAGCCGCACTGGCTGCGGCACCGGCGTGGAAGCCACAGGAAGAGCCGGCGCCCTCCCGGCCCCACAGCGCCCCGTCCGCGGCCGAGCAGGGAAGCCCGGGAGGCGCCGGGCGGGCAACGCTGGTCCTTTCAAAGGCACCCGTTTTCCAAAGCGTTAGCCGTCTGAAAACCATCCGCATTTTTAATGTAAACCACATCTGTGCTTCTTTGTTGGTGGTATTTTTCTTTGACGGGACTGACACATTTTACTGAAATGTATTTATTCAAAAAGCTCACACGACTCCCATAAAGGAGAAATCAGGGTAAGGAACGTAAGGCAACGGCCAGCGGCGCCGAGCTCCGGGTTCCGCCCTCTCTACCTCCCCTCGGGGCGGGCCTCACCTCAGGTCGGCGGCGAAGAACTCGAAGTAGTCGTGTGCTGGCAGCGGGCGCAGCTGCTCCTCCAGCTGCTCCTTGGTGAGGCCCGGGGGCAGGCGGCGGATGACCACCTGCGGGGAGCGCGCAGCCGTTCCCACCGCGGCGGAGCGTGGACATGGAGCTCAAAAGGCACCGCTTACCGCGCTGGGAGGCCCGGCCCCCGCCCCCCCCCGCCCCCCCCCCCCGCCCCCGCCCCTCCCCCGCCCCCCCGCCGCCCCCCGCCTCCCCGGCCCTCCCCCGCCAGTCAGGGCCGTCCCCTCCTCGGTTTGGGCCCCGCCCCCGTCCCCACCTTGCTCAGGGCCGTCTTCTTCTCCTCGCGAGGTTTGCCCGCACCGCCCCCGCAACCGGAGGACGAGGTTGGCGTCGTCTCAGCCTCCTGCTGCTGCGAGTCGCGGTGGAACTGCACCTCTAGGGCCGACAGCTTTTCCCTCCCGCTCGGGCCCCGCGCGGCAACGGCCGCCCTAGGGCCTCCGGCCCCCTCCTTTTCCGAGCGCATCCCGCACTCTCTGCCTAGCCGCAGCCGTTAGCCCCCGACCAAACCTCGCGAGAGCTCGTCCGCCCCAGCCCCGCCCTTCCTCGGGCCGCGACGCTCGGGGCCGCCCACGAAGGGGTCAGGTCGCTGCGGGACGAGTCGGGGTCGAGGTCGGGGTGGTGACCTCCGGCCACACAGCCTGGTTTTCCGCGGGGCCAGGCGGCCCCTCAGGGAGCGGCGGCCGCGGTTTAGGGCGGCCCCGGAAGCGGGGCGCCGGCGGCGTTGGTCCGGGCCTGGTGGGAGGAGTTCGCGGACAAGCCGCCCTCCCATCCCAGCACCGTTTTTATCCGACTCCCCCAGGCTGTCCGTGGCCGGGGCGCTATGAGAGCCGGGTTCGCATTTGAATTTTCTATTTTATTTTTTGGAGACAGTCTCGCTCTGTCGCCCAGAGTGGAGTGCAGTGGCACGATCTCGGCTCACTGCAGCCTCTGCCTCCCGGGTTCAAGCGAGTCTCCCGCCTCAGCCTCCTGAGTAGCTGAGACCTACAGGCATGCGCCACCACGCCTGGCTAATTTTTTTGTATTTTTAAAGTACAGACGGGGTTTCACCTTGTTGGCCAGGCTGGTCTCTAACTCCTGACTCAAATGATCCGCCCACCCCGGCCTCCCAAAGTGCTGGGATTACAGGCATGAGCCACCGCTCCGGGCCCTTGCAGATATTTTTTTGTGAACACACAGGCAGCAGCACTTAGATTACAGTAACTTATGTGGAAGTTATTTTAAAATGGCTTTCCCTTTCTCTTTTTCATGTAGGTTGTATTTTTCATCTGCAGCACGCTTTTTCCCAAGAATCTCAAGCACACACAAGAAACCAGAGAGTAAAATCACTGAGGCTTGAACACATCCAGAGACCAAGGGCGTCACTGGCAGAAAAGCTTTTAGGCGGATCCATGGCCCGAGACCCACCCCGCCCAGAGACGTGGTTTCCTAGGAGCAGTTCACACGCGGCTCCGCAGCACCCACAAGCGGGGCCAGGGGCTGGTTTTCATAGTTCACAGTCTGCAGGGATCTTAGCAAAAACATGGCCGTGGTAAAAGTGCCTAGACCAGGCTTTCGTCACAACTCAGTGAGCAGGAAGACTAGTTAGGCTGATCAAAAGCTCTGATGATGTGTGTGATTAAAAGTAGGAAAATGTGGTTGCCAGATAAAATATTTTACCATATAGCGAGGGGGAGAGATGGGGATTAAAAAATGTGGAAACCATTTAAATTTTTGACTGTTCCTGCAGTGTTTAAAATACAGGAGATATATTCTGATTATCGTTAGAAAGAAATTGCTCTCAATCTATTTGTATGTCTTCCCTCTAGTTTTAAAATAGTAAACAATCATCTAACTCAATATTTAATTTTACCTCTAGTCATGTTACTAGGTTAGGATAATAATAAGGACTGTGAACTTCACATCTGCCATCTATAGCAGATTCTTATTGTAGCAATCTTGCACCAAGGGGATTTCCTTATTAACTCTGCCAAATTTTCCAAAATTACCAAAAGGAGAAAAGAGCTGATCCCATCTGTCACCAGGCACAACCAGGTACAGTAACTTAGGGTATTTCTTGTGTTCATGTTTTGTCCTCACCACTGCAAAGCCCTGTTCTCGGCCTGGTGCCTCTGCACACCTCTGAAGCCAGGTTGGACTCAGCCAATGTGAGGGACCCTTCATTTGACCTTCCCCAGAACCTTGAGTATTTCCACTTCTCCCTTCACTGCACTGTACCCTAAAGGGACTCACATGTTTGCTGGATGTGTATATTTCGTAAACCTAGCCAGCAAAATGTCCGAATGTTTTTCCCCCCAAGTCAATTTTTTAACACCCTTCTGATTCTTTACTTCCTGTTATTGCAAAGTTCTGAAAAATCATTTTGAAAAGAATCGTACGATTTTAGAATTCAGCTGTTTGATGAAATTATCTTTAAATAAAATCTTATATGAATTTTAAGATACAGTGAATGAAATACACTTGTAAAATATCTTATGATTTTACATGACAAATTATATCACAAAGAAAATCTAGCTTCCTACACATTAGCCAGCCTGTTGAACTGTTGTGTTTGATACATGTACAGAACTTTATAGCCAAAGCAAAGCAGGAAGAAATAATCTCCAAATCCCTATCCTGGTTAACACGGTGAAACCCCGTCTCTACTAAAAATACAAAAAACTAGCCGGGCGCAGTGGCGGGCGCCTGTAGTCCCAGCTACTCGGGGGACTGAGGCAGGAGAATGGCGTGAACCCGGGGGGCGGAGCTTGCAGTGAGCCGAGATTGCGCCACTGCACTCCGGGCTGAGCGAAAGAGCGAGACCCCGTCTCAAAAAAACAAACAAAAAAGAAATAATCTCCAAGTCCTTCTTCATGTGGGCTGTACAGTATGTAACTTTACTTTTGCTTAACTGAACACTTCATGTGTGAATGTGGCCCTGGGCTAGATTTTACTTGGTAGCCCCTATCTCATTGGTAGATGACAGTGACTTGAAGCTGGTGACCATAACACTTCCAAGTATTTCCTTTAAGGATAACACGGCCACTGTAGTTAGCAAACAGGACACCTTTTTAGGATAAACTGTGTCCTGAGATACTGAAGAATTGGGTAGTAACAGGAACAATACTTGGCAGTACAATGACACATTGTTTTTACTCTCAGAGGCCTAAACACTGGTGTTAACACTGCTGCTGATCTGAATTACAGCTTAGTCAAGTGTCTGAACCTTTTGACATTCACTTACAGAAACCGAAAAAATTCTAACAGTGATCAATGAGAAAACTAAATGCTTTTTTTTTTTTTTTTTTTGCTCTGGCAGGAAAAATAAATATAAAAAACTCAGCACTTCATTAATATAATACTTTCATTTTAGTTGTTTTAAAAATAATTATCTTAAGTTCAGTCACTTGATTTTCTAGCCCCAACTCAAGACAGGGGAGGCATACATGATGCCTGACAGACAGAAAAGCCATTTAAAAATGAAAACACGAAAACGCATTAGTTTGAGTCTAATTTAGCGTGGGGTAACTCATGGTCTCTAAGTGTATTACTGCATTAACTTCCAGCGCGATACCTGACTTTCACCATGATGAGTGGAGACAGGATAGGGTCTGAATGCTGGTCTTCAACGCACCATACAACAGTGCTAGACCCTCATCTGTATGAAGGGGAACAAAGCCCTCCTTAAAAGATTTACTAGAGTTAACACCTGGGGACCCTCAAGAAATGAATGCTATCATTGTTCTGCTTCAGAAGGTAGAAATACAGGGAATACACTTTAGATAGGTTAAGATAAAAAGTTTTGTGTTTAAGGCAGCACTTCAGTTGCCTGGAAAATTCACTTCTGTATAATGCCTAATTTGTTAATGATGCCGTGAATAGATGCTTTCTAATAACTACACGTTTGTTTTTCTTTTATGAAAAAGTAGAGTAACGTGTCCTCTGACGTTAGGAGTAGGAGAGTTTGAATAAAGGACTTTAAACAAATGAAGCATATAATCCTATCTCTATTAGAATGATGAAAAGAGTGAGGGTGTTGTCTGTTTATACAGTTATCACCTAGGAGTCATATCAAGATTCTTTTGCTAATCTCAGTGAAGAGGTTAAAAAAAAGTTTAAAGATGAGAGATTTAGTAAAATTGTCTTGTATTACCTTTTTAAAATAAAAATTTTAAACATATCTTTTCAGACTGGGCACTGTGGCTCAAGCCTGTAATCCCAGCACTTTCAGAAGCTGAGGCAGGTGCATCACTTGACGTCAAGAGTTTGAGATCAGCCTGGCCAAGATGGTGAAACCCCGTCTCTACTAAAAATACAAAAATTAGCTGGGTGTGGGGCAGGAGCCTGTAATCCCAGCTACTCAGTAGGCTGAGACAGGAGGATTGCTCGAGTCCAAGAGGCGGAGGTTGCAGTGAGCCGATATCACGCCACTGCACTCCAGCCAGGGCAACACAGTGAGACTCCGTCTCAAAAAAACCAATTTTAACATATCTTTTCACAAAATCAATCACCAGCCAAATGTGTAAAACTATGTAAGAACTTTTCCTTCTTGACCCCAACAAATGGGGCATTTCCATCTGTTCCGCTATGGCTGATTTCAGATGCTCCTACAAAATGGAATCCAGCTGCGACATATTTTAAGTATCATTACTGGTAGACACCTGCTTATTTCACATAGATTCAGTTTTCAATCTTATGTGAGAAAACTGCAAAAGATGTTAAAACAATGGAATAAAAAACAGGCCAAGAGAGCCTGTAACATTTACCAACAGTTAAAAGGATACGTCACCAAATTAGTGAGAAAATAGGTAAAATTCAAATTCTTTATTTTATACATACCAGGAGGTAGCAATTATAAAGAACAGTGAATCACATTTATTTTAAAGAACACAATTATAACTCAGCACCAATAGCTGTTCAATTCTTTGAGCTTTTTAAAGCATCATAAAATGTAATAGTCAGCTGAGTTTGTTATCTTAAATACTATGACTTTCAAAAGTTAAACTGAAATTTGATAAGTACTGCAAACAATTTATTTTATGTGACTATTATTTAGCTATAGTTGTGTGTTTCTTTTTTTTTGTGAGACAGTCTGGCTCTGTTGCCCAGGCTGTAGTGCAGTGGCGCAATCTCAGCTTACTGCAGGCTCCGCCTCCCAGGTTCACACCATTCTCCTGTCTCAGCCTCCTGAGTAGCTGGGACTACAGGCACCCGCCACTACACACAGCTAATTTTTTGTATTTTTAGTAGAGACGGGGTTTCACCGTGTTAGCCAGGAGGGTCTCAATCTCCTGACCTCGTGATCTGCCCGCCTCAGCCTCCCATAGTGCTAGGATTACAGGCGTGAGCCGCTGCACCCAGCCTATAGTTTTTTTTTTAATATGACTAATATTTAGTTATAGTTTTAAGACAGCAGTGACGTCACAGAAAACGGCAGGGCAGGAAGCTTCAGGGATTGATTCTTCCACCAAAACCACCATTAAGCTGGACAAAAAATTAGCAGAATCAACTGTTTTCTAACTCTGTCACCTCATCAGATGCTTACTGCAACTCGGGGAAGGCTTGATGATGCAGAGGCTGCAGCTTTTTGGTTAAGAGGGTGGTGTGGATGGACAGCCTACCTGCCTGCTGCAGCCTGTCCTTAGCGAGGACCCTGTGCATTTTGGTCACATGATGGTGCCCTGGGGGACCAGCGTAGATGCGTGCCTTTGTCTCGACCCCCTCAGGCTGCAGCAATTTCCCCAATACCATCTATCAGAAAATGTAGAGACATACACTTCTTTTTTAAAAAAAAGATCTAGATATTGAGCCAGGCGCAGTTATTCACGCCTGTAATCCCAGCACTTTGGGAGGCTGAGGCGAGGATCATTAGAGCCCAAGTTCAAGACCACCCTGGGTACCACAGCAAGACTGCGTGTCTACAAAAATAAAATACATAAATTAGCCGGGCATGGTGGTGCATTCCTGTAGTCCTAGCTACTCGGAGGCTGAGGTGAGAAGATCCCTTGAGCCAAGGAGTTAGAGGCTGTAGTGAGCTATGACTGTGCCACTGCACTGTAGCCTAGGTGACAGAGTGAGACCCAATCTCAAAAAAAAGAAGAAAAGATCCAGACATTTAAGGAAATTTCTGTCAGGTTACAGGCTGACCAGAGAGACAATAAAAAGACCAGGAACCTCAGGAATACAGACTTTGCAAAAATAACTTGGAAAATTCACTACACAAATGAAATGCAGCCCTCAACAAGTAACAGAAGCAATCCCTGAGGAGAGGGATAATCTAATTTCCAGAGCTACTGCAGTGTCATATTCAAACTGTAGAGTCCTCAACACAAAATTACAAAGCACACAAATAAAATGGAAAATATGGCTGACTTATGGGAAAAAAAGAGTATGACAGAAACTCACTGAGGAAGCCCAGATATTAGAATTACTGGCAAAGATGTTCATCAACTGTATCAATATGCTCACAGGGCTAGCGGAAACCATGGAAAACAGACTAAAGGAACCAGGAGAGTGATGTATGAACAAACAGAAAATGTCAACAGAGATAGAAATGATAACAAGGAACCAAACAGAAACTCGGGAACTGAAAAACACAATAGCTGAAATTAAAGCATTCACTGGAAGGATTCAGCAGCAGACTTGAGCAGGCAGAATTAGCAAAGGTGAAGAGAAGGCAGTTGAACTTACCCAGGCTGAGGAGCACAAGTAAGAAAAGAACAGAACCTACGGGACCCATGGGACACCATCAAAATACCAATGCACGCATATAGGAATCCCAGTGAGAGAGAAAAAGGGAAGACAAAACAAAACAAAAAACAAAAACAAACAACCCTAAAGAAATAATGGCCGGAAAGTGAGGAAGCACATCAAAAGCCAAAATGGGCCAAATGCCAGGCCTCTTGCACCAAACAGTTGGCCAAGTTGTGAATGCAAAGGAAAAGTTATTGAAGGAAATTAAAAGAGCTTCTCCATTAAACACACAAGAGAAAGCGAAACGGCCTTATTGCGGCGGATAGGGAGAAGGTTCGAGTGATCTGGAGATGAGATCAAATGAGACACAACGTTCCTGTGAGCCAAAGCCTAATCCAGAGCAAGACCCTAACTCTCTTCAATTCCATGAAGGCTGAGAGAGGCGAGGGAGCTGCAAAAGAAAAGGTAGAAACCAGCAGAGATTGGTTCATGAGGTATAAGGGAAGACGCCATCTCCACAACATAAAAAGTGCAAAGTGGAACAGCAAGTGCTGATGGAGAAGCCATCTAGATGGCTATCTAGCAAAGATAATTAATGAAGATGGTTACATTAAACAGCAGATGATCAATGCAGACAAAACAGCCTTATACTGGAATATGATGCCATCTAGCACTTCCATAGCTGAAGAGGAGTCAATGTCTTGTTTCAAAGGATAGGCTGACTTGTTAGGGGCTAATGCAGCTGGAGGCTTTAAACTAAAGCCAGTGCTCATTCACATTTTGAAGAAAATCTGAGAGCTAAGTCTACTCCGCCTATGCTTTAAAAATAGAAAAAGTTTGGGTGACAGCACGTCTATTTACAGCATGGTTTACTATTTTAAGCCTACCCTTGAGACCTAGTGTTCAGAAAAAGATTCCTTTCAAAGTATTACTGCTCATTGACAATACTGACAATGCACCTGGTCATCCATGAGCTCCATGGGAGATGTACAAGATGAATGCTGTTTGCATGCTGCTCACACAACATCCATCCTGCAGCTCATGGATCAAGGAGTCATTTTGAACTTCAAGTCTTATTTTTTAGGAAATAAATTTTGTAAGGCTATAGCTGCCGTAGAGAGTAATTCCTCAGATGGATCTGGGCAAAGAACATAGAAAACTTTCTGGAAAGGATTCACCATTCTAAATGCCATTAAGAACGTTTGTGATTCATGACAGGTGGTCAAAATGGGAGTTTGGAAGAAGTTGCTTGCAGCACGTGGTGATAATAGCAAGATAACTAAAATTAGAAGTGGAGCTGGGCATGGTGGTGTGTGCGTGTAATCCCAGCTACTTGGGACGCTGAAGTGGGAGGGCTGCTTGAGCCCGGGAGTTCAAGACTAGCCTGGGCAACACATAAGACCCTGTGTCAAAAAATATATAAATAAAAAATAAATAAAAATTAAAAATGGAGCCTAAAGATGTGACTGAATTGCTGCAATCTCACGATAAAACTTTAATAGATGAGGAGTTGCTCTCTATGGATGAGCACAGAAAATAGTTTCTTAAAATGGGTCTACTCCTGGTGAAGATACTGTGAACGTTGTTGAAACAACAACAAAGGATTTAGAAGATTCCATATATTTAGTTGATAAAGCAGCATCAAGGTTTGAGAGGATTAACTCCAATGTTGAAAGACATTCTACTGTAATATGCTGTCAAGCAGCATCACATGCTACAGAGAAATCTTTCATGAAAGAGTCAGTCAATGCAGCAAACTTCACTGTCTTATTTTAAGAAGATACTGGTCACCCCAGCCTTCAGCACCATCATCAGCCATCCACATGGAGGCAAGACCCTCCATCAGCAAAAAGATTACAACTTGTTAAAGGCTTAGAGGATCATAAGCATTTTTTTTTTTAACAATAAAGTGTTTTTTTTTTTTTGAGATGGAGTCTTGCTCTGTTGCCCAGGCTGGAGTGCAGTGGTGGGTGTGCTCTCAGCTCACCGCAACCTCTGCCTCCTGGGTTCAAGCGATTCTCCTGCCTCAGCCTCCCAAGTAGCTGGGATTACAGGTGCCTGCCACCACGCCCGGCTAATTTTTGTATTTTTAGTAGAAACAGGGTTTTGCCATGTTGGCCAGGCTGGTCTCGAACTCCTGAAAGTATTTTTAAATTAAGGTATATACACTGTTTTTTGGATATAATGCTATTACATACTTTATAGACTACAGTATAAACATAACTTTTATATGTACTGGGAAACCAATTTGTGAAACTAGTTTTATTGTGATATTTGCTTTATTTCGCCAGTTTGGAACCAAAACTGCAATGTCCCCAAGGCATGCCTGTAGGTAAACATGAGTCCATACTGATAAATGATTGAATAATCAGGAGAGAGGAAACAAATCTTCAAGAATAATAACATGCACAGATACTGCTCTCTCCAGGGGCTGGAGCTTAAACCTCCTCAACCCACAGTATGGAAAGGGAAAAACAGGAACTTGACAGTGGAGAAATCTGGCAGACACCACTGTGACCAGGTGGCCAAGGTCAGCATGCCTGGGATAGGTCGTGTGGTGGTTACAACCACCCAGTAGGATGTGATGAGAAAGGTGCTTGAGAAACACATCAAACAAACTCCAATTGAGGGACGTTCTACAGACTACCTGGCCAGTACTCCTCAAAACTGTCAAGGTCATGAGAAACAAAGGAAGTCTGAGAAACTGTCACAGGCAAGAGAACGCAAAGGAGATGGGATGACTAAATGCAGTATGTGCCTGGATGGGACTCTGGGACAGAAAGCAGACATTACGGAAAAACTGGTGAAATCCAAATCAAGGCTGGATTTTAGTGAGTGGACACTAACAATGTTGGTTTCTTAGTCATGACAAATGTTCCATGGGAATGGAAGAGGTTAACAATGGGGGAAACTAGGTGAGGGGCACATAGAAGCTCTCTGTACTATCTCTGCCATTTTTCTGTAAATCTAAAATTAGTCCAAAATAAGTTTATTGGAAAAGAAAAAAAAAGACACAACAGATGGTTTACCTTCTTTATTCCACTATGTATAACTATTTTGTAGGTTCAGAGAATCAGAACACATCTGTTGCAAAGGTGTGTGATCCAGTCTCTTAAGGCGGGTCTCTGTTCCTAAATGTAGAGATGCAGTTTGGAGTCACGTTAGGAAGTGGGACATTCTTAAGCCATGGAGAGGATGTGAGGGAATAGTAACCTACACTGGGACAGCGGGACCAGGACCACTGACTGGAGTCACGTGCTGTGGTCTGACATAGATGTCTCTAACATCATGTCACTTTCATTCATTTCAATTTCAAAGGTTTCTTCCAAGGAAGGTCTGGAATCTGGAGTTTTCCTTGAGGTTTCCAATGGCGTAAGCCCCGTTTCTTCTGCAGTCTGTTTTTCTACTTCAAATTCCCTGAAATCCCACGGAGGTGAAATAATGTTTTTTAGTGTCTTCATTGTATGCACATCAAAGTCATAACATTTTAATTTGTCTTTAATGTCTGCTCCTAAAAAGAAATACTATAATTAGAATAAAATAAGAAATTCCATCATTTATCATTTCTATTGTTATATAACACCATCTCTATCATTTAAGTGAGATTATACTATTTAGAATAAAATACAAAACTCCATCATTTGTCATTTCCATCATTATACACCATCTCTATTATTTAAGTCAAATTATACTTTTAAGAGCACAAGTTGAGAGCAGAAGGAAAACAACATTCCAATCTTCTTCTTTTTCATTTGTTTTCCACCATTTGCAAAGGTGCCAGAAGACTTTCAGAAGCACATGCAGTTGCAGCTCCAGTGTTTCAACAGTTGCCCTATTTCCAAGGCCTCCTAAATACGGATGAGGCCTGTGGACAACTTTTTCCTCAGCTGTTACAGATAAGAACTGCATTGTGTGGCCAGGCGCGGTGGCTCACACCTGTAATCCCAGCACTTTGGGAGGCCGAGGCAGGCAGATCACAAGATCAGGAGATCGAGACCATCCTAGCTAACACAGTGAAACCCAGTCTCTACTAAAAAAAAAAAAAAGAAAAAAAATTAGCCAGGCGTGGTGGCGGGTGCCTGTAGTCCCAGCTACTCAGGAGGCTGAGGCAGGAGAATGGCGTGAACCCAGGAGGTGGAGCTTGCAGTGAGCCGAGATTGTGCCACTGCACTCCAGCCTGGGCGACAGTGAGACTCCACCTCAAAAAAAAAGAACTGTGCTGTGCCCACTGGGTATAGTCACCAATCTTATGCATAAAAAAGCCACGATGAAATAAAATCCATTTCCCATATATTAAAACCTTAAGGGTAATATAGATTTGAACAGATCTGAACAGATGTATTAGGTACAATCATTCAACATAAACAAAATGAGTTTTACACAGTTCAAACCAATAGCTTTCAGGAATAGGAAGTGTGGCAGATAATGACATGCAAACCTTCTAAAAATAAAAATGACATGAATGGTAAATCTCTTCTGTGAGGTCAAGGAGACGTCTCTCTGACTCACTGTCAACTCTCCAGCCTTTATTTAGCTTCCTATGAACTTCCCACCCTTGAACAAATGAGGAAACTAAGGCTCAGACTTGCCTTTCTTGCCACAGGGCTGCTGAGGGGCAGAGCTGAGGCTTCGACCCAGCATCTCTAGGAAACCAGAGTTTAAATTTGTTTTTTAAAACTGAGCTAAAACCAAGAGTCAAGTGTGAATCCCCTTAAGCACACGGCTGAATGAACCCTATGTACCTGCATCCCAGATGACCACCACCAGAAGGGCACAGAACACGTGCAGCTCCTTAAGACCACCCTGTGCCTACTCCTGGTCAATACTGTCAGCTTTCCCAAGCCTGAGATAAGCACTACTTGGACTTTTCTATCACTACCAATTAGTTTTGTTCATTACTAATCGACATGGTTTGGATCTGTGTCCCACCAAATCTCCGGGTGAATTGTAATCCTCAACGTTGGAGGTGGGGCCTGGTAGGAGGTAACTGGATCATGGGGGCGGTTTCTCCTGAATGGTTTAGTACCATCCTCTTGGTGCTGTTCTCGTGATAGTGAGTTCTGGTTGTTTAAAGTGTGTAGCACCTCCTCCCTTTCTCAATCCCTCCTGTTCCGGATATGTGATGTGCTGGCTCCCCACTTAGCCTCCTGCCATGATTTCAGGTTTCCTGAGGCCTCCCTGGAAGCCAAGCAGATGCCAGCATCATGCTTCCTATATAGCCTGCAGAACTGTGAGTCAATTACATTTCTTTTCTTATAAATTACCCAGGCTCAGGTATTTCTTTATAGCAATGTGAGAATGAACTAATACACTAATCTTCCTATAAATGGAAGTAATTAGTACATATTCATATTTTTGTCAAAGATCTGTGAAATTTGCTGGGCGTGGTGGCTCACGCCTATAATCCCAGCACTTTGGAAGACTGAGGCGGGCGGATCACCCGAGGTCAGGAGTTCGAGACCAGCCTGGCCAACATGGTGAAACCCTATCTCTACTAAAAATACAAAAAATTAGCTATGCGTGGTGGAGCGTGCCTGTAATCCCAGCTACTCAGGAGGCTGAGGCAGGAGAATTGCTTGAACCCAGGAGGCAGAGGTTGCAGTAAGCTGAGATGGCACCACTGCACTCCAGTCTGGGCGACTGAGTGAAACTCTGTCTCAGAAAAAAAAAAATAATAATAAATAAATAAATCTGTGAAACTGACGCATGTTTCTAAATGATTCAGTAGTCTTTCAAATAATATAGTATCCTATTGTACGAACACACCACAATTTATTTCTCCTCTATCTTACTGGTGGACATCTGAGTCATTTCCAGTTAGGGGCTATTATGAATAAAGCTATGAATACTCTTGCCTGTGACCTTTAGTGGACAGAAGCACTTGCTTCCATTGGGCTCATACCTGGGAGTAGAACTGCTACATCACAAAATCAGTATGGTCAATCATCACCCTAATACCCACCCCAATGAATCACACCTCCCAGCACCCTCACCCTGGTACAGCCCCCTCCCACATTGACTCTGAGCTTATGAGACTTGTACTGATGGAACAGAACGTGACGGAAGTGATGTTGTGTGCAACTCTGAATTTTCAAGAGGTCCTGAACTTTGGTTCTTGTCCTTTAGAACCCTGAGAACATCGTGCTACAAAGAAACCTAAGATGAAAGCCCCACAGAGAGAGACTCGGCACCCAAGCTGAGCTCCCTACTGGAGAATGATACCATTTTAGACCATCTACCCAGTCAAGTATCTGCTGACCACAGCTGCATGAGTAAACCTAGACAAGGCCCACAAATGGGTCACTCAACCCACAGAATTGTAAAAATAATACATTGTTGTTGGTTGAGGTTTTGGAGTGGTTAGGCAGCATAGAGAGCTGATATAATAGGCTTAACTTTATTGTGATGTTAAGCAGTTTTCCAAAGAGGCTTTGCCCTTCTATAACCCACTAGCAGTCAATCTATGAGTTCCAGTTGCTCCACATCACACCAACACCACAAACTGTATTTTCAGCCATTCTGTGGGTGTGTACTGGTTTCTCACTATGGTTTTATTATCTGAGACAGGGTTTTCACTCTGTTGCTTAGGCTGGAGTGCAGTATTGTGATCGCTGCAGCTTTGATCTCTTGGACTCCAGTAATCCTCCTGCCTCAGCCCTGAGTAGCTGGCACTAGAGGCACACACCACCATCGCTATGGTTTTAATTTCATTTCCCTGGTAAGTAATGATGTTGAGGGCCTTTATTTGCTTCTTAACTGAGGCAGAATAGGATCTAAAGACAGGGAGCCTTCACTTCGGCCTCTGATTAGTCACAGTCTTCATTTGCATAGGGTGTAACTTCACTTCAGCCTCTGATCCGCCACAGACCAATCCTTCATTTGCATAGGGTGTATGTAACCAACACGAAAACCCTAAGGGTACTTAAACCCCAACTGGGGCTCATCAGCTGCTTGCTCAAGCCCCTCCCACTCTGTGGAGTGTACTTTCACTTCAACATACCTATGCTTTCGTGTTCCATTGCTTTGTGTGTTTTGTTCAATCTTTGTTCACCATGCCAAGAACCTGGACGACTTGTAGTGAAGACCTTCCACACCAGTAACATATTTTGGTGAGCCAGTCAGGAGGTAAGCCCCAATTTTGGAATTTATTTTTTATTTCTTTTTCCCTTTTTCCTCTCTAGAGAGCCTTCATTTGCAGGCATGAGCTGGAGCTATGTCCATGTGGGGATCCCTCCGCTCTATACAGGGGAACTCCCCCCCTTTCCCTTTTCCAACTCGGGACCCTCAGTGGACAGCATCTAAGCACAGAGGCAACTGCAGGTCTCTGGCTGGGGACACTCTGGTGACAGTGAAAGGTTTCCGTGTGGAAGCCTGACCACCACTGCCCAGTTTGGGTGAGGGACCTGAGTCTTTTTCTTGTTTTCAGCCTTTCAGTGGCCATTTCCTACCTAATTGCTCCTTGGTAACTGAGGGCAACTGGCTGGGGCCACACTCTGGTGTTACCTAAATTTCTTGAGGCTCTCCTTGGAGGAATGAGAGAGTAACTAAGGCAGTAAACTATGATAAAGTAAGGGAGGTTACACAGGACAAGGAGAAAAATCCAGCCATGTTTCATGGCAGGCTGGAGGACTTTAAAAATATACCATCTGGACCCTTCCTCTCCCAAAGGCAGTGTTGGGCCCTCTTTTATTCCTAGCATTACTACTTTTGGTATGAACTTTCTTTTTTAGTGATTACTCTATCTACAAGTTTATATATTTTAGTGACTGCTTTAAAGAAACAACCTATATTGTATCATTTTCAAGCCCACAGAAATGTATTAAGGCATATAATTTTGACACTTTCAATTATTTTTAAGGTTATAAGCATGTAAAATACTGTTAATATATGTAAGAATATGCATAACTACCAATACATAGCATTTTTTTTTTTTTTTTGAGATGGGCTCTGTCACCCAGGCTGGAATGCAGTGGCACAATCTTGGCTCACTGCAACCTCTGCCTCCCGGGTTCAAGTGATTCTCCTGCCTCAGCCTCCCGAGTAGCTGGGACTACAGGCATGTGCCACTATGTCTGGCTAGTTTTTCTGTTTTGTTTTTTAGTAGGGGCGGGGTTTCACCATGTTGACCAGGTTGGTCTTGAACTCCTGACCTCAGGTGATCTGCCTGCCTTGGCCTCCCAAAGTGCTGGGATTATAGGCGTGGGCGACCATGCCCGGCCTAGATAGCTTCTTTTGAAGAGATATTCTCTAAATTTTCATCCAGAGTAGATTCACTGCAGTTTCTTAGGTGTGTTTCTCAATACACTGCCTGAATGTTTTAAAGCATATAGAAATTTGAATACTGTTTAACCTCATGTATTCCTTTGTTTATAGATTGTTTAATATTTCTAAGGATTAAAGACATCACAGCCCCCTATAAGATTCAGTAATATTGGCCAGGCGTGGTGGCTCACGCCTGTAATCCCAGCACTTTGGGAGGCCGAGGAGGGCGGATCACAAGGTTAGGATATCGAGACCATCCTGGCGAACACTGTGAAACCCCATCTCTACTAAAAATACAAAAAAATTAGCCGGGCGTGATGATGGGTGCCTGTAGTCCCAGCTACTCAGGAGGCTGAGGCAGGAGAATGGCGTGAACCCCGGGGTGGGGAGCTTGCAGTGAGCAGAGATCCCGCCACTGCACTCTAGCCTGGGCGACAGAGTGAGACTCCGTCTCAAAAAAAAATTCAGTAATATTAATAAAATTTGAGATATATAGGGACAGAACCCAACACATGCAGAGAAAAACTGTTTATACTGCTGTAGAGCAGGAAATGAAACCCAGGTTCTAAGGGGGCAGGGAAACTGTTTGCTAGGTGTGCCATGAGCTACCGCACAAGTGCATCAGTGACTGGGCATAGAGCAGGCACAATTACGGGATGGTTAAGAGAGTAAGCTGTGGAGCCTATGGGAACGTGCATTTTTAAACTGCGATGTGCCTCAGTTTATCCAACTTTACAATGGGCATTATTCATTTTTTGTTTTTCTTCTCAGTTGACTGGATTATTTCCCCAGTCTGTCTTCTCGCCACTCTGGATGTCCACATGAGAGGACCCAAGGTAATTTCTGACAGCCTCGGGCTCCTTGGGAAAACCAGAGGGTGCCACAGACCCCGTTTTAGGAGAAACCTCTTTTCCTCAGGGAATCCCAAGACACAAAAGCAGACAGGTCTCTCTCAAAATCTAAGGCTCTGCTCTGTTTTGTATCACATTATCTGATCTTTTTGACTTTTGGGGAAATTACATCAGAAATTACTTTAGTAGGGGCCGGGCACAGTGGCTCATGCCTGTTATCCCAGCACTTTGAGAGGCCGAGGCAGGCGGACCACCTGAGGTCAGGAGTTCAAGACCAGTCTGGCCTGAACATGGAGAAGACCAGTCTCTACTAAAAATACAAAATTAGCCAAGCGTGGTAGCACATGCTTGTAATTCCAGCTACTCGGGAGACTGAGGCAGGAGAATCACTTGAACCCGGGACGCAGGGGTTGCAGTGGGCCGAGGTTGCGCCATTGCACTCCAGTCTGGGCAACAAGAGCGAAACTCCATCTCAAAAAAAATAAAATTACTTTAGTAGGAACGGGAGTTAGCAAGCTTGTAACTTTCCTATTCTAGATCTCAAGATTTAATCTCACCACATCCTCCTTATCACATAATGTTTATAACTAAACAAGTGCCCAAGTACAGCAATTCCATCCAAACTTATACTATTACTTATTCACTGTTATGGAAATGTACGGCATCTCAACATTCTATTGAAATGTAAAGATTAATATTGTTATACCCTGGGTTATAAAATGACAGAGCCTCTTCAATTGTTTATCAGAAAAATGTTGCTTTCTTTTTCCATTAAAGAAACAGATAGGTCCTTCTATAACAAAGTGCTTTACACATATTCTATAGTGGTATTTTGCACTTAGCAAGTATTCAGCTTTAAACTGAATGCATCCTTGGTGAGTCACTAACTCTCCCACAGCATTGTTCTAATAAAATAAATGGAGTTTCTTGTTTTTAATGCAGCACGAATGGTTAGAAAGATAAACTTGGAACCTCAGATGAGAATATGAGAAACATAAACAGAGACATATGACGACCTAAAAAATGGAGTACAATACCAATAACAATAATGATTATCTTACCGATATAAGCTTCAGAATCACCAATGTACATTTCGATGCAATGACCAAGCATTGTAACAGAAAATGTATCATCTCGCCTAAGACCAAGGGCCTGCCATAAAAGATACAGCATGGTTATTAAAAGAAAATGTATTTCCTTCTCTTACCACACTGATTCATTTCAAAATATTCCAGGGCATCCAGGGTGGGGGAAGTGGAGCTGTTAGCGGGGACATAGCTACATGACTGACCATGAGCCAATGTTGAAGTTGGTTATGGGTCGTGGAGGTTCATCACACTATTCTATTTTCTTATGCTGGAAATCTACCCCAAAAAAACATTTTTAAAAAAGTTCTATCTTGACTGGGCGCAGTGGCTCATGCCTGTAATCCCAGCACTTTGGGAGGCCTAGACGGGTGGATCACCTGGGGTCAGGAGTTTGAGGCCAGCCTGACCAAAACATGGTGGAACCCCATCTCTAATAAAAAATACAAAAATTAGCCAGGCATGATGGCAGGTGCCTGTAATCCCAGCTACTCTGGAGGCTGAAGCAGGAAACTGCTGGGAGGTGGAGGTTGCAGTGAGCCGAGATCGCACTACGGCACTCTAGCCTAGGCAACAAAGCAAAATTCTACCTCAAAAGAAAAAAAAAAGTTCTATCTCCATACAGAGTTCTCTGAGCCTTCTGTATTTTTTTTTTTTTTTTTTTTTTTGAGACAGAGTCTCGCTCTGTCGCCAGGCTGGAGTGCAGTGGCGCGATCTTGGCTCACTGCAACCTCCGCCTCCCGGGTTCAAGCCAAGTCTCCTACCTCAGCCTGGGACTGGGTGCAGGGCTAGTAGCTGGGACTACAGGCATGTGCTACCACGCCCAGCTAATTTTTGTATTTTTAGTAGAGATGGGGTTTCACCATATTGGTCAGGATGGTCTCGATCTCTTGACCTTGTGATCCGCCCACCTTGGCCTCCCAAAGTGCTAGGATTACCGGCATGAGCCACCGCGCCCAGCCGAGCCTTCTGTATTGATCAAATCTCAGAAGAAAGGTAAATTATGCAATACTCAAATATACATATTTAAAAGACCATACAGAACTAGAAAATGTGCTTAGTCCAAACTCCTGACAAGCTCAGTGTTCTGGTGACCATCATGGTACCTTCACGACTTCATCCAACCTCAAAATCTCTAATGAACTCTTGAAAATCAGTTACGAACCGCTCATGAGTTTATCTTTGATAAATTTTCTCATATTTTATCTCTTTCTCCAAACACCGTTAGTTCACTGATTCTAAGACACACATTTTCTCAAATTCGAACACTGCTTCCCTTTTACCTGTGGTTTCCTATTACTGCCATCCACCAGCCACTGCTGTGATACGGGTAACTTGCCTGAGCAGCGTGGACTTGGTGGTTATGTTGGCACCACAGACTAGATCACAAGCCATGTGAGGAACACTTAAACAGATACGGGAATTGTGGTTTTCTAAAAACCTTCTGTTGACACTTGAGCAGACTGAGAGGGATGAGAGAGACACAGTTGGAAAGCAGGTGTCTGTGGCTGGGAGGAAACCGAGTCAGGAACTGGGTGTCTGTGCTAGCACCAGGGCACTATTTTGGGAAAACACAGATACTGGCCCTCTGGACTGAACACTGTAACTTCATATGTACATTTCTATGTATGTACTATAGTAATACAAATCTGCCTAAATATGTTCAAGAATATTTTCTCTAAGTGCAAAAAAATTAAGTGACAGGAAAAAATTATGTTAAAGTTTAACTGGCAGCACTTTTTTCTTTGTGGTCATCCTGCTTACTCGTGGTGTCTTAAATTTGACGGAATATGGTACATGGATTAATGAAAGGTTCTTTCTTTGTGATGACTGCACAGACTGTTTTGTTCATCTACTAATGTGATCTAAGGGGACAGTCATGAACAGAAAGACTGGGAGTTCCCAAAGGGGCTACTGTGGACAGACAACCCTGTGCTCAGCACTCATCACTGGTGAGTGCCACTGGTCACCTGTGCACCTCACTGCAAACACTAAGGACAGGACTCATGTTTGTTTCTAATTTGATGAATACTGTACAACACCCACATGCTTTTCTCTGCAAAGAAAAGAATAACACATAAGGTTGCCTAAAGAATATTAAAATAGTAAATATTACCTAGAAAAAATATTTTCAAAAAAGGAAGTGGTCAATGTTAACCAGATTTAAAATTAGGTACAAAGAAAAGACATACTGTGTGGAAGTAGTCCACAGCATTTTCAAAGTTGCCCATCAGACTGTGGATATATCCAATAGCGGAGTAGGTGGATGCGTTCTGAGGAATCAACACCAGTGCCTGACGGTGGTAATCCAAGGCCTCAGCATACTTTCTGTGGGGGAGAACACAATTACTGGCTACAGTAAAAGCACTAAATTCCTAAGTCTAAGATGAGCATCCATCCATATCAACACCCAAGAAACACTGTCTCAATGAGAACAGCAGTCTAGACTGGTGAATGTCCTCCACACCTACTCTCATGCATCTCAGTATGCCCTCTAAATGCATCTTCCAGGCCCGCTCCCTCCGCAGGCCAAGGGCACTCCTGCAGGGATGCCTGCTGTATTCCTTTTGATGTTCAGTGGGACACTGCAACCAGAACCTAATCCATGCCTCCTGGCTGTGTCCTTACCACACACCACCCTCTTAGGTGACAGTCAGTGTCCCATATCAGGGGTAGATAAAAGCAGCCAAGGAGTATCGCTTTAAGGTCCAAAAGATTTACTTAGAAAAGTGCTCCTCAAAGTTCTCTGGAATACTTGACTTGTAAAGCCTTTTGTGAAAAAAATGTTTTATGCTCAATTAAACTTTGGAAAATGCTATAAGCTTGTAATACATAGTAAAGACTCAAAGAAATCCTGCAATAGAAATACTTGTTAGATCTTGAGTAACCTAAAATTGCCCAGACATATTTAACCAAAAAACCCATTTTTCAACTGTCGCCTGTTTATCACACCACAAAACCTCTAGCAGAAAACAGACTATGGATAGGATTTTAATTATATCCTACTGTCCTAATTCTTCTGAATTAATTTTGAACACTAAATTTTCATACAAAAGAGTAAAATTCTCCATGTGTTTCTAAAATAAAATTACACCAACACAGATAAATAATAAAAACTGATTTGATGCTGATTGTATCTGAGCAGCCAAGTACAAGAAAGCTGGTTGATCTCATGAAATAAGAATATGACAAAGTATTCAAAATTAAGTAAACTTTGAGTCACGAAGTATATTTCTGAAAATGCTCTACTTCACTTACTTAAGTTTTCTGCAGACATGCCCCAAGTTGTTCAACAAAGGTTCCCATTTGTCAACTGTTACCTAAAACATAGCAACATCAAGCCCACGAGTTATATATGTCACTGTTCAGCCTGATTTGTTTGCACTGAATTATTTCACGCCTTGCAAGCTGGGCTCTCTCCCAGTGTGTGCCTCCAGCACACCACAAGGCCAGGGTAACTGCTGGTTTATCTATCTCCTTCTTTCCTACTAGGAGACTTCCTGAGGACTCTGTTATCATTAGGACAAGTTTATCCAAGAGCCTATCCCTGCTGGAGTTCAAATGAGTATCTGCAGCTCAGAGCTTTCCCTCAAACACCAGACTTCTCTATCCATCTGTCTGCTAAATACTTCTGCTTGGAAATGTTACAAGCACTTTAAGTTCGGTGCACCACACACCACACCCATCTCTCCCTGGCCATCCCAGCCCCTGACCTCACTGCTTCTGAGTGCCCCTCCAGTCAGTGAATGGCACCCCCACCCCCTCTGACCCTTCCATGAAGCACACCAGGGCTGGTTCCTTCTAATTGCTAGGCATAACTCCAACCTATTTAGTCCTCATCTTCCTCATTAACAGAGTCAAATCTGGGACCCAATCATAAAAGTCTGACCGGGTTGTTTCCTTCTTAAATCCCTTTTGTTTTCCCACTCTCCTCAGGATAAGGCACAAACTCTTTCATTCTGGGCCCTTCGTGACCCACACTTAACCTTCCTGACCCACTCCTTGACATTCTCTGTGAACTCAAAATCCAAGCCATAATGAATTAGCTCCAATTTTTGCAAACACTGAAATACCCTTGCCCTAATTTTTGCCTAGCTGATGTCTGATGACTTTCAGGACTGAGGTGTATACAAAAGGCCTTTCTCTGTGGGCACCTTTAGTTCCTCAATTGCACTGTATTTTCACTGTCAATTTACATACTTACATTCCCCAGTTATCTGAGGTCAGGAAATAGTAAACTCATTCCCCGTTGCATCCCAAGGCCTAGCTCAGAGCCTATGGCATGGCTGACACTCATTAAATATATGTCAACTAAATGAATGAACAGACCTGAGCCACAGATTCTCTAACTCTATTGAGACCAGTTCTAGGAGGCACAGCCCATGTGAATGAAAAACAAATCATTTAATGACTCTTAGGCATGACTATTTGTCTTTACTTTGACATTTGCTGCAGTTTCTAATAAAGTCAATATTTTCCCCCTCTTCGTATAACTTTTTAATGGGCATTTTGACATTTCAATAGTATTGTGCTTTCATACTTAAAACCATTAAGTTTCTGTAAGACTCTAAATTTAGTGACTCTTAATCATCAAAGAATACAGGTTCAACTTAAGTATGGTTTAGGAAAGTGCTTCTCAAACTTTTCTGTGCATGATAATCCCCTGGACATCTTGCTAAAACTGCAGATTTCGATTCAGTTGGTCTGAGATTCTGCACTTCTAGCAGGCTTCTAGGCGATGCTGATGCTGCTGAGCCCGTCTGGAGCGTAAGGCAGTCACTTCTTAGAAAACTGACAAGGTGGCAAGTGGCAATCCCCTATTAACAAAACACCTGGATTATCCAGAACTACCCAAGACAGAGGAACCTGCTTTATATATACGCATGTACAAACACAGAAATAGTGCTTATAAGTTCAGATGACATGAGAGACCAAAGTAAACAAAGCTGTGTCTATGGGGACAGGCAGATCGCTTGGCAGGGAGACAAAGCTGTGTCTGTAACAGCAGAGAGAGCTAACAGCCAAGGGAGAAGAAAACTGTGGGCAGGTGTGCACAAACAGGAACAGCAGGAAGCTGAGAAGTGAAAATCAGAATAGAATGAAACAAAACAGGCACGAATGAAACAGAAGAGCATCATGCAAATCTCTTACTGTGCAAGTTTATGGTATCAAAAACTGTTACCACTTTTAAGTAATATCAGTATATACACGTCCTTGACAATTGTTAGGTTAACTCATAAGCACCAATTCATGGGATCGTTCATACAACAGAAGCAGTCAAATATTTTAAAATGGAAAGGCCCAAATACACACTCAGTATGCAGTAACAGCAACAAAAGGTGTGAATTTCAGTAATACCTATCCCATCCCTATCCTTTCAGAAGTGGGACCTGCTGCTATACTTTATTTACCCTTCAGTCAAAGCTCTCTGAAGTTCTAGAGGAGGAATATTACATCTGACGATACGGTGCCCAATAGTTTCCGCGAACCAATGACTATTCCTAGCTTCAAACAATCATCCGATCTATTCTGATGCCTCTCACATTTCAAATCTAGAGCCCATTTAAGAAGCAAACACCCAACACTTGCCCCTCTTAGGAAAAAAACTCATTTCTTACCATGTGGTGAAACAGTTAACTGACAATGCAAACATTAACACCCGCTTGTTATGAAAATATCAGGTTATTATCTTCGAAGGCAAGAGATTTCTGTGTTGTTTTCCTCATTTAACAGTAAACACTCAGGGGTCTGTATGTGTATATTTACAGATACTACAAAGAATACCTCGTTCCCAATTGCTTTAATTTTTTCCAAAGCATCAAGAAACCATTTTTCGGCTGTTTTCCATCTAAAATGAAGGGAAAAAAGGTTGCAGATTATTCAAAATCAGCAAATATAAACTTTTAAAAAATTTTTGATTATCTTTCTAGTAGTACTAAAATGCAATGGGGTAAACTGCTGGAAATTATAAAAATTCAAAGTTAAGTCACAAATGATTAATTTTATAGCATTAATATCAAGAGTTCAAGATTTCAAGATTTTGGGAGATACAGTATTTATATTCCTTTTTTTTTTTTTTTTTTTTTAAGAGTCTCACTCTGTCACCTAGGCTGGAGTGCAATGGTGCGATCTCAGCTCACTGCAACCTCTACCTCCTGGGTTCAAGCGATTCTTGTGCCTCAGCCTCCTGACACAGCTGGGATTACAGGTGTACAACACCATCCCCGGCTAATTTCTGTATTTTCAGTTGAGACGGGGTTTCGCCATGTTGCACATGCCGGTCTCAAATTCCTGGCCTCAAGCAATATGCCCATCTTGGCCTCCCAAAGTGCTGGGATTACAGACGCGAGCCACCTCACCCAACCACAGTATTTATGTTCTATAAAGTCACTGTGTACACTGAGCTAGCAAGTATTGAACTGCGGCTCCCGGGGAAATATAGTTAGATTCTTGCAATTCTCTGGTCACGTTTTCTCTAATTGATCAATGCGTAACCTTGTTTTATGTGTGTTTCTATTTAAAGACGTCTTATTTCACACATATTGTTGATTCATCAATATTGAAGTCAGGGCCAGCAGCATTATAACTGATGCTTGCCTGAAGGAAGCTTCTCTAATACATGTGTTTCCTCTGTAAAATACATCACAATTAACACTAGATAGCATTTCACTAAGCTTGGGGATTATTTCAAAACAGTGAAATCATCAACAAAAAGCACAAAAATGTGAAAACTGTGGCACTAAATAGACCACAAAAAGTACACTGGTTTATAGATGAACTGGGAAAAAAGGCAGAGCGTTGCCTTCTTAGACTCCAGCTGGGAGCGTGTGTGCCAGGAGACCCAGCTTTCTCCCAGCCCTGGGCATGTCTGCCAATGGCTCAGAAAGCACCTCAGGAACTGATTTGGGGGTTACAAATAAATTTTAGTGAGTAGGCAAATTCGCAAATACTGATGATTACTGTATTATATTAAAAGATTACTATTTATTTTAAAGCTTCAAACTTTTAAAAAATACCTAGATAACCCATTTTTTAGAACACATATATGCCATAAATGACACTGTAGTAGTATTAATACTCATTTACAGCTGGGCGTGGAGGCTCATGCCTGTAATCCCAGCACTTTGGGAAGCTGAGGCAGGCGGATCACTAAGTCAGGAGTTCGAGACCAGCCTGACCAACATGGTGAAACCCCGTCTCTACTAAAAATACAAAAATTAGCTGGGCGTGGTGGCGGGCATCTGTAATCCCAGCTACTCAGGAGGCTGAGGCAGGAGAATCGCTTGAACCTGGGAAGCAGAGAATGCAGTGGGCTGAGATTGCGCCACTGCACTCTAGCCTGGGTGACACAGCGAGACTCCATCTCAAAAAAACAAAAACTAAAACTAATTTACCATTTTAAAATTTGTATATCATGAACTGCAAAGGATTACAGACATTTTCCTCTTTGAGTATAACACGAAATCACTTATTCTACAAATATCCTAGGGTACAGTAAAGCCTCTACTGACCAGGAATTAAATTTTCTGACTTACTAGTAACTAAATAGAAAACACTTTTGTTTCAAAAACCATGTCAAATCTTTCTCAAACACATAAATTCAACTCCTTACCAACATAAAGATAACTAAGGATTCCACAGTGCCCCCAGCCACACTGTGGGGTAATCTGAACTGTACAATCATGTAAGAAAACAAGTGGTAGCTCAGATCAAAAAAAGACCAAAACCTGGATTTAGAATTTTTAAGGAAATCCAAGATAACAGTTTCTCTCTTTTTTTTTCTATCTCCTTCTTCTAAAATAGAACTTTTTTTTATTATTATTATACTTTAGGTTTTAGGGTATACGTGCACAATGTGCAAGTTTGTTACATATGTATCCATGTGCCATGTTGGTGTGCTGCACCCATTAACTCGTCATTTAGCATTAGGTGTATCTCCTAATGCTGTCCCTCCCCCCTCCCCCCACCCCACAACAGTCCCCGGAGTGTGATGTTCCCCTTCCTGTGTCCATGTGTTCTCATTGTTCAATTCCCACCTATAGGCGAGAACATGCGGTGTTTGGTTTTTTGTCCTTGCGATAGTTTGCTGAGAATGATGTTTTCCAGTTTCATCCATGTCCCTACCAAGGACATGAACTCATCATTTTTTATGGCTGCATAGTATTACATGGTGTATATGTGCCACATTTTCTTAATCCAGTCTATCGTTGTTGGACATTTGGGTTGGTTCCAAGTCTTTGCTATTGTGAATAGTGCCACAATAAACATACATGTGCATGTGTCTTTATAGCAGCATGATTTATAGTCCTTTGGGTATATACCCAGTAATGGGATGGCTGGGTCAAATGGTACTGCTAGTTCTAGATCCTTGAGGAATCGCCACACTGACTTCCACAATGGTTAAACTAGTTTACAGTCCCACCAACAGTGTAAAGGTGTTCCTCTTTCTCCATATCCTCTCCAGCACCTGTTGTTTCCTTTTTAATGATGGCCATTCTACTGGTGAGAGATGGTATCTCATTGTGGTTTTGATTTGCATTTTTCTGATGGCCAGTGATGATGAGCATTTTTTCATGTGTTTTTTGGCTGCATAAATGTCTTCTTTTGAGAAGTGTCTGTTCATGTCCTCTGCCCACTTTTTGATGGGGTTGTTTTTTTCTTGTAAATTTGTTTGAGTTCATTGTAGATTCTGGATATTAGCCCTTTGTCAGATGAGTAGGTTGTGAAAATTTTCTCCCATTTTGTAGGTTGCCTGTTCACTCTGATGGTAGTTTCTTTTGCTGTGCAGAAGCTCTTTAGTTTAATTAGATCCCATTTGTCAATTTTGGCTTTTGTTGCCATTGCTTTTGGTTTTAGACATGAAGTCCTTGCCTATGCCTATGTCCTGAATAGTATTGCCTAGGTTTTCTTCTAGGGTTTTTATGGTTTTAGGTCTAACATGTAAGTCTTTAATCCATCTTGAATTAATTTTTGTATAAGGTGTAAGGAAGGGATCCAGTTTCAGCTTTCTACATATGGCTAGCCAGTTTTCCCAGCACCACTTATTAAAAAGGGAATCCTTTCCCCATTGCTTGTTTTTGTCAGGTTTGTCAAAGATCAGATAGTTGTAGATATGTGGCATTATTTCTGAGGGCTCTGTTCTGTTCCATTGATCTATGTCTCTGTTTTGGTACCAGTGCCATGCTGTTTTGGTTACTGTAGCCTTGTAGTATAGTTTGAAGTTAGGTAGCGTGATGCCTCCAGCTTTGTTCTTTTGGCTTAGGATTGACTTGGCAATACGGGCTCTTTTTTGGTTCCATATGAACTTTAAAGTAGTTTTTTCCAATCCTGTGAAGAAAGTCATTGGTAGCTTGATGGGGATAGCATTGAATCTATAAATTACCTTGGGCAGTATGGCCATTTTCACGATATTGATTCTTCCAACCCATGAGCATGGAATGTTCTTCCATTTGTTTGTATCCTCTTTTATTTCATTGAGCAGTGGTTTGTAGTTCTCCTTGAAGAGGTCCTTCACGTCCCTTGTAAGTTGGATTCCTAGGTATTTTATTCTTTTTGAAGCAATTGTGAATGGGAGTTCACTCATGATTTGGCTCTCCGTTTGTCTGTGATTGGTGTACAAGAATGCTTGTGATTTTTGTACACTGATTTTGTATCCTGAGACTTTACTGAAGTTGCTTATCAGCTTGAGGAGATAAAAACTCTCAATAAATTAGGCATTGATGGGACGTATCTTAAAATACTAAGAGCTATCTATGACAAACCCACAGCCAATATTATACCGAATGGGCAAAAACTGGAAGCATTCCCTTTGAAAACTGGCACAAGACAGGGATGCCCTCTCTCAGCACTCCTATTCAACATAGTGTTGGAAGTTCTGGCCAGGGCAATCAGGCAGGAGAAGGAAATAAAGGGTATTCAATTAGGAAAAGAGGAAGTCAAATCGTCCCTGTTTGCAGATGACATGATTGTATATCTAGAAAACCCCATTGTCTCAGCCTAAAACAGAACATTTAAAAGTACAAATCTACTGAAGAGTTGCTTTGGTCAGTGAACTCTAGTGATCGCCTACTCTATTTACAATCACTAGTTAACAGAAGGGTTTCTGGTCTTCCAGTACTTACTCTCCATTCTGAAATGCAACCACGCCGACCTCATGCATAACAAAAGGGTCTTCCGGTGCGATGCTCAGAGCTTGGCTGAAGAACCTTTCAGCTAGTTTTGAGTTATTGGTCAAACCATATTCTAATCCAATATACAGCATAGGCAAATGACACCTAAAAAAGTTGGAAAATTTCACATATTCAACACCAAAAACTCTGATTTAGCAGAAATTAATCTGTCAACTTCAAATCCTATCTGCAAAATAATTTAAAGGTAGCCAAAACACAGCATTTACTTTTTTCTAACTCTTAATTTACAAATATTTAATGAATGCCTAATGGGCTTTGGACTAATCAGCTGCCACTTCTAGAATCTATCTGCAACTTATTTACCTTTAATTTTCATTATTATTCCACAGTAAAAAAACAAAAATTCTCTAAAGCAAAAGGGCAGGTCTCTGTGGTGCTGTCTTCCTCCTTGACACTGGTCGTCCTCTTATTTATTCACCACCATTTATACTTCAAGATTGTGTTCAAGTTCTGCTTCCCTTTATGAAGCTACCTCTGACTTTTCTAACATAAATGCTCTCCCTTCTGTGAATTCCCATTATAATCAGTTCTATGCAGAAGAGTTATGAATATGCCCTGTGTATTGATTCAATTTTCCCACCTTCTGAGACAGTACTAGGCAGAGGCAGAACTACTTTTTAATCGAATTTTCATCTGTTCACACGATTGGATCAGTGATTGCATTAAAGCAAGTGTAATAACACAATCTTTCCTTGATGATCATCTCGGAACATCAATAAATACTGATTGCTTGGTGTGTGCTTTGGTTCTAATCTAGAGCCATAACTCAGATTAAGACTACATCCTCTACAGAAGGTCATGACAAATTCTTTAAAAGTATTTACACCTGGTAGAAGTACTTTCAAAATGGCAGCGTAAGGACTCCAAAAATCTATTCATCCATAGAAGCAACAAGAACACTGGCAAAAATTATCAAAACCAATTTTTTCAGAACTTTGGAAGGTAACCAAGCTCTTAAAACAATCTGAGGAGTGTATATTCAAGAAAAGATGGCTAAATCTCAGTAAAAAACAAACTGTGCTGCTTTAACTTGTCTTACTCCCATCTCCCTTTCCCTAGCTTTGCATTAACCTTAAAAACAAGCAGTCTCATAACCACAGCCATTGTAAAGCCATTAGCCTAGCAGCCACTGGAGAAAGCAGAATTAATTCAGAGTTCCTCAAACACCCCACAGTGAACTGCTGCTATTTGACCTGTCTGGTAGCTCCTAAAAGAGCCCCCTGGGCTCATACCTGTAATGCCAGCACTCTGGGAGGCCAAGGTGAAGGGAATGCTTGAGCCCAGGAGTTTAAGACGAGCCTGGGCACATACTGAGACCCCATTTCTAAAATGTAATAAAAAAATTAGCCAAGCGTGGTGGTATGGGCTTGTAGTCCCACACACTTGAGAGGCTGAGGTGGAAGGATCCCTTGAGCCCAGGAGTTTGAGAATGCAGTGAGCTGTGACGGTGCCACTGCACTCCAGCCTGGGCAAGAGAGTGAGACTCTATATACAGGTTGAGTATTCTTTATCAGAAATGCTTGAGACCAGAAGTGTCTGGGATTGCAGGTTTTTTTTTAATTTTGGAATTTATGCATCCCTATTCTGAAAATCCAAAATGCTCCACTGAGCAATTCCTTTTGAGTGTCATGACAGTGCTCAAAAGGTTTTGGCTTCTGGAACATTTTGAACTTTGGATTTTCAGCTTAGGGTTACTCAATGTGGAATTAGACTGCTGGGCCTATCATATACAGAAATGTAAGGTTTGCCAATAACAGCATAATAGGAAGTGGGTGACGGCAAAGCTGTATTACAGTAGGAAAGTAACACTGGATGGTAACTTGAACCCACAGGAACAAACAGAACTGAAAATGGTAAATAACAGGGTTAATACAACAAATGATATAAGTATACACACTTTCTTTCCTCACAGCTTCTTTGAAAAACAAAATTACATAAATAATAACAATGCATAATTGAGAAAATCTGTCATTGGTACATCTGCCCAGTAAGAAATACTAAAGGGAGTCCTTTATGCTAAAATAGAAGGATACTACGTAGGAATTCAAATCCACATTGTTGAAGAAGAGTCAAACTCTAAGAACTCGAAGTGCACGCTTCCAGGTTACAGGTAGATTTAAGATTTTTCTGATTGGTTGAAAGAGTTATTATCAATAGTAAGCAATGTCTAGGTTATGATAAGAGGCTGCAGAGACCAAATTTTATCATGCAGATGAAGCCTCCAGGTAGCAGGCTTCCGAGAAGATAGATGGTAAGTGTTTCTTCTGAAGGTCCATTTGATGTTAATGCTGGAGGGTGTAAAGAGGCGTGTTGGACCCCCACTTCCAAACATAGCCTGAACCAGTCTTTCAGGTTAAATTTAGAGGGCCCTGGCCTAGAGGAGGAAGCCCATTTAGATGGTTGGGGAGGGTCTTCAAATTTTATTTTTGGTTTACAACACGAAGAAATGAGAGTCTGATAAAAATAGCTATACTGGTAATTATGAGACAGTATAAAATGTGTTTGTTTTTAACTCTTCTATCTGATTTAAAAGACAACTGAATAAATAATAATAACAGATCTGTGCTGATGGACTTATAATGTGTAAGATGTATTCTACATGACAATAACAGCACAAGGAGGCAAGAGGAAACAGCTATATTGCAGTAAGGTTTTGGCATACTATTAAAACTAAATTGGTATTAATTCAAAGTAGGTTGTTTTAAATTAAGGTGCTAATTATAATCCTAAAGATAACCAACCTAAGAAAATAACTCAAAAAATATAGTATAATTAAAAAAAGGGGATTAAAATGGGACATTATAAAATACTTACTCAACACTAAAGAATACAGGAACAAAAGATATGATGTATAGACAATAAAGAACAAAATGCCAGACATAAATCCCATCTTGTTAGTAATTAAACATAAATGGAAAAAACAGTCCAAAGGCAGCAACTGGCAGAATAGATTTAAAAACTTGATCTAACTATATATTGTCAACAACAGACATGCTTTAGATTCAAAAAACAAGTTGAATTTAAAAGAATGAAAAAAACCACACCATATAAACAGTAACAAAAGAGAGCTGGTGTGCCTACAGTAACATCAGATGAAACAGACTTTATAAAAAAAAGTATTATTAGAGATAATTAGTGATATTTTATAATGATAAAAGGCTCAATCCATCAAGAAAATACAACAATTATAAACATATACACACCTAACAGAGACTCAGAATATATGAAGTGAAATGTGACGGAATTGGAGGGAGAAATACACAATTCAACAATAAAATTTGGAGACTTTAATACCTCACTTGCAATAATGCAGAGAATAAATAAGTAGAAGATCAGTGAGGAAACAGAGGACTTCAACAACACTATAAAATTAGATGTAACAGGTATCTAAGGAACACTCACCCAATAAGAGCAGAATTCTCAAATAATCTGGAACAATCTCTAGAATGGCTCATAAAAAAGCCTCAATAATTTTTTTCTTTTTTTTTTTTTTTTTTGAGATGGAGTCTCGCTCTGTCGCCCAGGCTGGGGTGTGGTGGTGCAATCTCAGCTCATTGGAACCTCTGCCTCCGGGTTCAAGCGCTTCTCCTGCCTCAGCCTCCGGAGTAGCTGGGACTACAGGCGTGAGCCACCACACCCAGCTAATTTTTGTATTTTTAGTGGAGATGGCGTTTCGCCATTATTGGCCAGGCTGGTCTTGAACTCCTGACCTCAAGTGATCCACACCCCCCCGGCCTCCCAAAGTGCTGGGATTAAGGTGTGAGCCACTGGGCCCAGCCAGCCTCAATAAATTTAAAAGGACTAAAATCACACGAAGTATGTTCTCCAACTACAATGGAATTAAGTTTAAAAACAACAAAAGAAGAAAATTTGGGAAATTCATAAATATGTGGAAGTTAAATGTCAACATATTCTTAAATAACCAATGACTCAAAAAAGAAATCATTAAGGAAACGTAACAATATTCATCCAATTTCAAACATTTATCCAAACACAGACAAGTTAAGAAAATGCAGAGCTGCTCTGACAGATAAGTAAACTTGAAAGAAAAATAATGCTTATCTTGATGAACTATCATAAGGTTTTTGAGACGTGTCTCAACTGGTCACCCAGGCTGGACGGTGGTGGCACAGTGACCATCCCGCCTCAGTTTCCCGCACAGCTGGGATTACAGGCAGGCACCATCAAACCCAGCTACTTTTAAAATTTTTTTTTGTAAAGATAAGGTCTCACTATGTTGCCAGGGCTGGTATCAAACTCCTGGCCTCAAGCAATCCTCCCACCTCAGCCTCCCAAAGTGCTGGGATTACAGGTGTGAGCTACCACACCTAGCTTAATGCGAGAATTTAATGACAAAGTTTGTTAGATTTGGAAACACTGAAGGTATCGTGTCATTAATTATCATTGATTCTGATTCCCAACTAGGAACTAACTAATAACTATTCTGTTTCTGAGCACCCAAAATATCAAATAAAAATTACCAGACTGTAGCATGTGCTCATAAAAACCAACTCACAGTGAATTATTGAGATTTTTTTTTTGGTAACAAATTGTCATGTTGGTACATAGCGGAAATATGCAGATACTGGAGCTGAGCTTCAGAAGAGAACTGGAAAAGGTCTCACCCATCTTGGTGAACAGGATGGAGAGACCTGGACTGAGTATGAGGACCATTTAGATGGATCCATATCTGGGTGTGCAACTGTACTCTGGAAGGTTATTTCTAGTAATATGTTAGTGCTATGGACTGTCTGGGTCCCCTCTGCCCCCCAAATTCATACATTAAATCCCTAACCCCTACTGTGCCTGTACTTAAAGATAGAGCCTATGAAAACATAAAAAAGGTTACATGAAGTCCTAACAGTATGGCCCTTATCCAACAGGGCTAGTGTAGGGCTCGTATCCAACAGGGCTAGTGTAGGGCTCTTATCCAACAGGGCTAGTGTAGGGCTCTTATCCAACAGGGCTAGTGTAGGGCTTATCCAATAGGACTAGTGTAGGGCTCTTATCCAATAGGGCTAGTGTAAGGCTTTTATCCAATAGGGTTTGTGTAAGGTTCTCATCCAATAGGGCTAGTGTTTTTACAAGAGGAAGAGACACCAGAGCTCTCTCTGCCATGTGAGGACACAGCAAGAAGGCAGTTATCTACAAACCAGGAAGAGACACCTCAATAGGAACTGCACTGGCCAGTTTTTGGCCTGATCTTGGACTTCTCAACCTCCACAACTATGAAAAAATACATTTCTGTCCTTTAAGTCACCCAGTCTGCGGTATTTTGTTATGGCAGCCCTACTGACTAATACAGCTAAGAAGCTATGTCCTTCACAATATTTACTTCGATGATTAGATATAAAACTCATACTTACCAAATTTAATACGACTATTGACTGAGATTGATAATAATTTGAATGCAGAACTGAGTGCCAAAAAGAGTCTAACAGTTTGCAAAGAGATCAAACCTAACAGGATGAAATTCAATATAGATGAATATATGATTCCACCCCTGCATACTACAAGTAAATAAACAAAGGTAGCTAACTTTCACTGAGTGCTTTCTATGTGTGAGATACTGTTCAAAGTCTTTAATTGGTATTATCTCAATTACTTCTCACAATAAGCCAGTGAGCAAATTTTGCTATTATTCCTACTTCTCAGGAGGCTAAGAAGCTTGCCCAACATCACATGGCTGGGAGTGGAAGAGCCAGGAAGAGTCCAGGAGGTGACTCCAGACCAGGCCTCGGGACCACTGCACTCCCACTACCTCTCAGTCCACACAAACCAACCCTGTAAGTTGTAACCGATGGTGAGACCAAACAGTCAACGTGAACGGCAATACTCTACTCATCAAAGTAACACACTCTTAGTTTCAATACATTTAATATTGATATAAATCTAGAATATTGGCAAATACAGTCCTGCACCTACCACTAAGCCACATCAAATACCTTTTGGTAACAGATAAGATGTAATAATTTTGCTCGTGAATATTTTTATTCTTGCATGAGCATGTGAAGAAGGGCTTCCAGAACTCCTCTCTCCACTGGCCTAATTTCCTGGTTCCTTCTTGCACTGGTTGGAATCAACTGCTAGGCAAATGCATTACACCAGTTTCTCTCCCCTCCACTTTCATAGTTATTTTACAATCACAAGCAACTAGATTAAAAGGCAAGTAAAATGCTTGTGTTTAGTTTAGCAACGAGATAGCAGTAATAGTAACAGAAATTTCATTTCTATTAGGAGAAACATCCCTTCATGGAGTCTGATGAGTGCTCTGCCGTACCCTTTCATCAGCTGTGCTGCTGTGAAGTAAGCAGCCATCGCTTGGTCATGCTCACTCTCCACCGCAAATGAATGTCCATAGGCTATCCATGCGGGTCCGTAGGTTTTCTCAAGTGTTGTGGCTTTGCTAAAACAAAAGAGTTAATTTAAGTAATATAATATTTATTCTTTTTTTTTTTTTTTTGAAACAAAGTCTCACTTTGTCGCCCAGGCTGGAGTGCAGTGGTGCGATCTCGGCTCACGGCAGCCTCCGCCTCCCGATATCAAGCAATTCTCCTGCCTCAACCTCCCGAGTAGCTGGGATTACAGGCACTCGCCACCATTCCCGGCTAATTTTGTATTTACAGTAGAGATGGGGTTTCACCATGTTGGTCAGGCTGGTCTTGAACTCCTGACCTCAGGTGATCCACCCACCTTGGCCTCCCAAAGTGCTGGGATTACAGGCGTGAGCCACTGCACCCGGCCTATTTATTCTTTTTTATTTTTAGAGACAGAGTCTTGCTCTGTCGCTGGAGGCTAGAATGCAGTGGTGTGATCATAGCTCACTGCAGCCTCAAAATCCTGGGCTCAAGTGACCCTCCTGCCTCAGCCTCTTGAGTCACTGGGGTTACAGGCAGGAGCCACTGTGCCCGGCTAGTATTTATTCTTAAACTGTTAATTTTATATAAAGAGATGGCCTCAAAAACATTAACATCCATTTAGTAAATAAATGAACTGTCAACATATTAAACACTAATGTAACATTTGTGTTGATTCATTTGAACTAAAACTGTTTAATAGTATAGCAAAATTTTAAGAAATTTTAGGAGATCCACAGCTTTTTATGTACCGTAGCAAAACCCATTAGCACTCTAAATAGAACTTACAGATACTACTTAATCCAGCAGCTCCGTTTTGTAACCTAGTAAATATATCCTCTCATCCTAATAACTTGCAAGATAAATTCATTTATATTTTAAAGACAGGTATACCGAGGCTTGAGGGATTAAGCAATATCCCACAGATGGTGGTCAACAGATGTACCCTGGTTACAGGGACTGGACTCATATATATCAGTGAATAATTGTATACAGTGAACACTGTATAATTAAACCACAAGGAATAAAGAGAACATATCACAAAACATGGAAAACATACGGGGTGATACTCTACTTCCTTGTATCTTAAGTTTTCTTTTATCCAAATGTTACGTGTTTCATGTAGAGCAGGGGTCCCCAACCCCTGGGCCACAGACTGGTATCAGTCCCTGGCATATTAGGAACCAGGCGGCACAGTAGGAGGTGAGTGGCAGGCAGGTGAGTAAAGCTTCATATGTCAAGAAAGAACTTGCCATTTGAAAAAAAAAAAAAAAAAGCTTAATCTGTATTTACAGCCACTCCCCTTCACTTGCATTTCCGCCTCAGCTCTGCCTCCTGTCAGATCAGAGGCAGCATTAGGTTCTCATAAGTGCGCAAACCCTATTGTTAATTGCACATGTGAGGGATCTAGGTGGCGCACTCCTTATGAGAATCTAATGACTGATGACCTGTCGCTGTCTCCCACCTCTCCCAGATAGGACCATCTAGTTGCAGGAAAACAAGCTCAGGGCTCCTACTGCTTCTTCATTATAGTGAGTTGTATAATTATTTCATTATATGTTACAATGTAATAATAATAGAAAAAAGTACACAATAAATGTAATGCACTTGAATCATCATGAAACCAGTCCCCCCACCCCGGGAGGGGGGGCTTCCACAAAACGGTCCCTGGTGCCAAAAATGTTGGGGACCACTGATAAGAGTCCATCACTGAATTGCATACTAGATCAAAGCAGCATAGCTCAAAATAACTTTTACAATACTAATCATCTTTCTATGTAGAAGTTCTAAAATGCTGAACATACAACCAAACAGGGAACATTCTAGTTTCTTCCTAGTACAGGGTACTTTCGTGGCATCAGTCTTCCTAACAATCCTGGTATATGAGTATGACATCTGCCCCACCCCCACTCCCTTTTTTTTATTTTTTGAGACAGAGTCTCACTCTGTCGGCCAGGCTGGAGTACAGTGGTGCAATCTCAGCTCACTACAACCTCCGTCTCCTGGACTCAGACAATTCTCCTCCCTCAGCCTCCCGAGTAGCTGGGATTATGGGTGAATGCCACTATGCCCAGCTGATTTTTTTATTTTTAGTAGAGACAGACTTTCACCATGTTGGCCAGGCTGGTCTCGAACTCCTGACCTAAGGTAATCCGCCTGTCTCAGCCTCCCAAAGTGCTGGGATTACAGGCGTGAGCCACCACGCCTGGCTGACACCCCCATTTTTAAAGAAAGACAGACTAGGAGAAATTAACTTTCCCAAGGAATTTCAGTTGGTAAGTCACAGAACTTGGATTAGAATTCCAATTTGACTCCAAAGTTTATGCTCTTTCCGTCAGAGATCAATTCTGTTTTGTTCGCACAGAAGAAACCACAGAAATTAGAACATTTACAGAGTTTAAGTAATTAATTCTTCACATACTTGACATTTTTCTAAACTTGAATAATACTGGTTAAATAGCTTCACTAGGCTGCATGGCTTTCCTTAAGTTAAAACCACAGCAAATCATTATATGAACCAGTTCACCCTGCTAAGAATTCTGTTTTACAGTCACATTTACTGACCCCAATTTTACATAAAGTTTTGTGTAATTTCACAACTATTAATAAAAGAAATCCTAGAAGTAAAAGGTTAACAGGATCTCTGTAAGTGAAAGACAGAAACTTTCAAACTACATTATTCTCTATTGTTTCATATTTATTCTCATTTATTAGTTTTTAATTATTATTATTATTTTTTTGAGACAGAATTTTGCTCGTTGCCCAGACTGGAGTGCAATGGTGTGATATCAGCTCACTGCAACCTCCACTTTCCAGGTTCAAGCGATTCTCCTGTCTGAGCCTCCCGAGTAGCTGGGATGCAGACGCTCACTACCACATCCGGCTAATTTTTTGTATCTTTAGCAGAGACAGAGTTTCACCATGTTAGTCAGGCTGGTCTTGAACTCCTGACCTCAGGTGATCCACCTGCATTGAGCTCCCAAAGTGCTGGCATTACAGGCGTGAGCTTCCATGCCTGGCCATTTATTCTCATTTATAAATAAAATATATAGGTTCCTTGAGAATAAGGTCTACATCAGTGATTTTTTTTTTCTCTCTCTCCCCATGGCATCTTACAAAGAACAAACCACTTGAAGAAAACATATATTCAGCCAGGCATGGTGGCTCATGCCTGTAATCTCAACACTTTCGGAGGCCGAAGCAGGAGGACTGCTTGAGGCCAGGAGTTCAAGACCAGCCTAGGCAACACAGTGAGATTCGTCTCTACTAAAAAAAAAAAAGTGTTTAAATCAGCTAGGCATGGTGGTGCCTGTAGTGCCAGCTACTCGGGAGGCTGAGCAAGAGGATCATTTGAGTTTGAGGTGAGCTATTATTGCACCACTGCACTCTAGTCTGGGCAACAGAGTGAGAACTTCTCGAGAGAGAGGGGAGGGGAGGCGACAAGGAAAAGGAAAGAAAGAAAGAGAGAAAGGAAAGGAAGAAAAAAAACATTTATTCTTTCACATTGCTTTTAAAGTACTCACTACTACTTGAAAGCTTATGAGCAAGACATCAATTCTATAGGTTAACTAGAGAGGAAGAAAATAAATTCATACCTGAGATATCTTCTGGCATGTTCATTTTTATGACCGACCATGAGATAGTAACATCCCACTGCAAACCAAGACACCTAAAAAGTTCAAAATTTACCATAAACAAAGATTGGAATTGGAATATCTAATTGGAATCTGCAACAAATGAGGATAGACAGAGGGTATACTAGATGTTCCTTATCACATATTCTAGTTAAGTTAGACATTTCTCTAACACAGTCTACTAAGGTCCAAGAGGAGAAGAGGGCAGACACCCCATGGCTCTTTCTCAAGGAGACGTCTACCCAAGACAAGGCCCCTGAGGAGTCCCTGTTACAAAAACCAGCCTGGGAGTCCTGACTCCCCTGCACTGCTCATCTCCCCCAGCCTGACCCTGGCTCTTCCTTGCTCTCTGACTGAGTTCTGACTACTTAGCTGGTTTTCTCTTGCTCTGGTTTCACACTAGGATAGGGTGCAAATTCTTGTCTTGTCTGAGTCTTACACCCTGATTGCCGATTTTGTCTTTAAAGATGCAGTCCCTGATTCCATTTTCCATTCCTAGTTCTCCATTCCGATCCATGACAGTTTGGAATCAGTACACAATTCAATAGGTTGTCTTACATGTGCAATGTGAGAAAGCTACCAAACAATTATCCGCATTTCTTAGGAAAGGGAGGCGTGACTGTCATGTCAGTATTTTATATTGCTATATGCTAAGTATTTTAAAATAAGCATGTATAACTTCTATAATCAGAAAAAAGGGTTTAAAACCCTTTTTGCTTTGGTATAATTAAAAAATACCTTCATGGGTTGAAAAGTTCATGCTGCTTTGTAAGTACGTTAAACCCTAGGAGATTCTGTTGCAACACTTTAATAAAACATCATTTGCTTGAACTTAAGCTATTGTCTAAATACGAGTTAAGCATTTTCTTAAAGTTCAGGTAAAAAAAAAACCTAAGACTAAAAGTTATATTACTTACAGGATTGCTAGGATATAAATCCACCAGTTTATGAGAAAGATAGAAAAGTTCTGTTCAGGAAAAAGCAGAAAAAGAACAATTGTTCATATCACATGTAATTTAAGACATTTCATTATAACTCTTCACAATCATAGAATTCTGTTCTTACAGCAATGATTTCTTAGTTGTCTTTCCTTCTAGATACAAAATTAACTAACTGGAGAGTTAGATGAAGGACACACGGTGGGCAAGGTGGGAACAGACACCCCCTAAGACAGCACTTAACGAATACTGCAGAGGATACAGCAAAGCACCTCACCTCTCTCAGAAGCGCATGCCTGTCACACCAAGGGCCCATTATGGACCATCATAACCACCCACAACCAATTTGGTTGAACAAACTTTCAAGTTTATCAGATCAATGATACTATTTAATCTTGATAAATGTGTAAATCCTGGCATTTCAAGATGACGTTTCCTGCATGCAGACTTGGGATTCAGTACATCAGGGCAGCTGGAGATGCTGCATTTCCAACCAGCTTCCACAAATGCGATGTTGCTGGTCCACGGACCACACTCTAAGCAGCAGGGATTTGGTGAGGGTTTCCCTTCCTGACAGAGCTCACCATTCAGTTTAGAAAAATTTAAGGACAAACGCATCCCCAAACACAACTAAATGTCAAATGTTAAAAATATGGAAAACATGAGCAAACAATCTGCTCCTCTCCAATTTCTAAGTAGTTATCACCTCTTTTTTTTTTTTTTTTGGATCAGTGATAATAACTCAATCCTCTATTTGACAAAAAAGGAGGAGAAGGAAGAGGAAGAAAAAGAAAGTGGGATAAAGGATCAGAAAGGGAGGAAAATAGAAAAAATCAGAGTATGACTCCAGGTTAGACCTGCTTTGTTGTCGCTTGGTTGGTTGGTTGATTTGTCTGTTGTATTTTTCATATGTTTCAGCATGTTGGCCAGGCTGGTCTCGAACTCCTAGCCTCAAGTGATCAACCCGCCCCTGCCTCCCAGAGTACTGGGACTACAGGCGTGAGCCACCACGTCCAGCCCCCACATTGCTTCTGGCCTCTGTGGTAGACCTCCCAGACGGGGCGGCCGGGCAGAGGCGCTCCCCACATCCCAGACGGGGTGGCCAGGCAGAGGAGCTCCTCACTTCTCAGACGGGGCAGCCGGGCAGAGACGCTCCTCCCTTCCTAGACGGGGTGGCAGCCGGGCAGAGGGGCTCCTCACTTCCCGGACGGGGCGGCCGGGCAGAGGCGCGCTCCTCACTTCCCGGACGGGGCGGCCGGGCAGAGGCGCTCCTCACGTCCCAGAAGGGGCGGCCGGGCAGAGGCGCTCCTCACATCCCCGACGGAGCGGCCGGGCAGAGGCACTCCTCACTTCTTCCCAGACGGGGCAGCCGGGCAGAGGCGCTCCTCACTTCCCAGACGGGGCGGCCGGGCAGGGGCGCTCCTCACTTCCCAGACGATGGGTGGCCGGGCAGAGGCGCTCCTCACCTCCCAGACGATGGGTGGCCGGGCAGAGGCGCTCCTCACTTCCCAGATGGGGAGGCCGGGCAGAGGGGAGGCCGGGCAGAGGGGCGGCCGGGCAGAGACGCTCCCCAACTCCCAGACGGGGCGGCGGCCCGACAGGGGCTGCAATCCCAGCACCCTGGTAGGCCAAGGCAGGCGGCTGGGAGGCGGAGGCTGCCGCGAGCCAAGACCACGCCACCGCACTCCAGCCCAGGCAACACCGAGTACCGAGTGAGCGAGACTCCGTCTGCAGTCCCAGCACCTCGGGAGGCCGAGGCGGGAAGAGCACTCGGGGTCAGGAGCTGGAGACCAGCGTGGCCAACATGGCGAAACCGTGCCTGCAGCCAAAGGAGAAAAAGCAGGCAGCGGTGGTGGCGCGCGCCGGCAGTCCCAGGCAGTCCGCGGTGCGGGGCAGCAGCGAGCCGAGTAGATTTCAGCCTGGGCCATAGAGGGAAAAGGAAGGAAGGAAGGACGGAAGGACGGAAGGAAGGAAGGAATCAACTCTTACCATATCAGATTTCCAGTGGAATTTACAAAAAAAAAAGGGAGGGGGGAGGCAGAACTGTAATCCAACAATTTAAAGCTAACAAATCTTGAAACATAAATGATATTTGAGAAAAGGTAGTAGGAAGCAGCGATAAAGAACTATTTGCTACTTTCCTAAACATTTCCTCCCCAGTTGTTACTTTTATAGCAGGGTTCCATTATGTTGTTACCTGCAATCTCAACTATCCGGAATTTCAGAGACAAAATTTCACGTTACAGAAAAAATTTGTTTTATGTCTAAGAATTACTTTAATTAAAAAAAAAGTCTTACCATTGGCTTTATTCAGCTCTACAAGCGTCCCTATATGTACAGGTAAACAACTTGCATGGAAAGGATCTTTCCCCATGACTCTGAAAGTTAAAGCGACACATTACTACCCCCAAAACAGTAGGTGGCAGCACTCAGGACAACTGGCTGTGTGTCGACAGTCACTACGGTATCACGTATGATGCTGTGGGTTATAACACTTCACTTTCTTCACCCCATTATCTTCAGGTTGATTCGGTTAAGGCCATAATTAAGTTACAAATGAAAGAAAAAATTCCGGTTTATTTGAAAGAAATAAAAATAAACATTATCACATACATTTAAGTCAACAGAATTGTAATACATAAAATAAGTAGGCCAATTATTTAAAAGAATCAAAACCAATAGGAAATACTATTAGGTTGGTGCAAAAATAATTGCAGTTTTACCACCACGTTCAACAGCAAAAACTGCAATTACTTTTGCACCAACCTAATAAGTAGGTTACGTGTATTTGCCAATTAAAATTTTTGTAATTTCAAGGATTTTAAACCAAACCAAGATCTACAAAAAATAGTACATGTCATTTAGCTAAAGTTTAAGTTAGGTACACTGGAAAACTGATACGTGTGGGAGACGGCTTCGCTACTAAGTGCGGCATATTAAACACCTAGCATCTATAGTGTGAGTCTCTAATTGAGAATGAATTTTACAAAACAATGTGCCAAAATGGAATTTTCAAACTTGCAAATTATCAAGATCAGTAAGAGCACATGTATATCCCTCCCAAGTTAATGTAATAAATCTACAAATATGCACAAATTCAAGTCTGTAAATTGCTCTTTTAAGACAGCACCCTGCTCAGTGCTCTACAAATGGTAAAGATAACTTAAATTATCATCTAGTTCAAGATTATTCAGACAGCACGTCCGTGAATCACCTAGGTAAGACGGAGTGAACTCCACAGTCCCACAGAAAAATAGATGGATATACTTACACAGAAGTAAGCTTGTAGCACATCTTAAAATCACAGTTATAATAATGCCTCTCAGCTAAAGACACGACCACATCCAGATTCTCTTGCAAGCCATCTACAGACTCAGGGATGACCGTCTCACTAGGCTTATTATACTGAAACACAGAAATGTAAACATAAACTCAATGAGCAAAAACAAAATAAAATGCGGATTCCATTTGTGTTTGGCCCAAGTGGTTAAAACATTTACAAGAACAAATGTGAGCCTCTGAAAACTTATAACTTTAGGTTTTATAAGTACTCCTCTCAGTAAGTTTAATTCCGTTCTCAATTTTATCACAGAGTTCCATAGCGGGACATATTTCTCAAACTAAACATTCAGGAAGCATAACAAAAAAATCTTCATTTCCATGCAACACCATTCCATTTACATTTACTTGGTAATTCAATCTTTTAGTATAAGGAGTCTTTCAGAGGAAGACAGGTATTTTTGGAAGCTTTTTTTTTTTTTTAATGGAATCTTATGTATCTTAAACACTCTATTCTTAAAAATGTGCTAAATTTAAGTTTTAATTTCGAAAACTTAATACAAGACTAGATGCCAAATTTAATGGAATAAGATATTTACATAAAGCAAATGCTAACTCTTTGGTTTTACTTACTTTTTTCAATTTGTTCTCAAATAGAAAACGCAGCAATTCCTGTTCTTCATTACACAGCTTGCTAAGAGGTAGTGAGTCAAGAAGTTCTTTTTCTTAAAAATGGTGAGAAAAAAAAGAATATCCTCATAATATTTATAGAGGGGAAAAAGCCAACAACTAAAAATATGATTCTACAGTTCTTGGTCTAAGTAAATCAAACTCAAAAGAGAATTTAAGAAGATCAAAATGTGCAACAGAAGCTGACACAGTGGCTCCAGGCCTGAAGACGGGAATCATCTGGTGGGTGGAGGCTACTCTTTCAGGGCTGACGCAGGTCCCCAGGTGGCTCTTGTCACCTAAGAACCAACCACCAGCCCCCACACTCCTGACTGGGTGGATCTTGCTCTGCTGGGGACAGGGGAGTCTGTGCACTGCAGGTGCTAAGCAGGACCTCTGGCCGCTAGCCACTAGGTATCAGCGGCAACCTCTCAACCTCCCTCCCTGCCCCAAGCTGTGACAAACAATGTCTCCAGACATTGCCAAATGTTCCCGGGGCGGGGAGTGGCAAAATCACTCTGGTTGGTTGAGAACCACTGCACTAGGCTAAAATATGTTAGAATTCCATCAATTCAACCACTCTATCTTCTGTTTCCCTTGTTTACACACCTCACATCACTGCCAACATACCTGGACTGATGCTCAGTGCCTGTGGTACATTAGGATCGCCTGGGAGCTTTAAATCATCTGCTCTGGAGTTGGGAACTGGACATGGATGTTTCTCAGTCTTCCCAAGGATTTAAAGAGCAACATGGCTGAGAATCACTGAATGAGATACTGAAATCCTGGTTTATACTATCTCAGTCACTTCTCAAAAAGATGGCCTCTTCCTATCACAATCCCTAGATTCGGACAGCACAAGGCACCATACAATACTGCATTCTGCAATGTGCTTTACATTTGAAGACATTAAGAAAGTGAGTAGGTCTATTTAAACCTGTATGTGGCCTGTTGTTGACTTAGAAGATTTCAGAGGCAAAAAATCCAAACAACATTAATTTTGCTAAACATAAAACACCTGAGTTTCCAAACCTTCTTGTGCTGTCAACATGTGGTGTGACGTTAAAAGATCAAATGCTTCAAAACAGTAGACATCAAGCTTCAAAGCTTCTTTGTAGCTGTAGGTAGCCAGGGTTCGGTTATCTAGAGCATCATAGATTTTCCCGCGTAGAAGACAAATAGAACTCTTTATCTGTTGGAAAAATGATGAGTCACATATTAAGTCAGTACTTTTAAACTTAACTTTTTTTTTTTTTCCTTTAGAGGCAGAGTCTCACTCTGTCTCCCAGGCTGGAGTTCAGTGGTGCGATCATAACTCACTGCAGCCTTGAACTCCTATGATCTCAAATGACCCTCCTGCCTCAGCCTCCTGAGTAGCTGGGATTACAGGTGCACAACACCAGCAACAGTTACTTTTTAAAATTTTTTGTACAGACAATCTTGCTATGTTGCCTCGGCTGCTCTCAAACTGTTGGCCTCAAGTGATCCTCCCACTTTGGCCTCCCGAAGTGCTGAGATTACAGGCATGAGCCACCATGCCTGGCCCTTAAACTTAACTTTTGATAGAGAATTGTGTATTTGAATGCTGAGAAGTTTTTATTGCATTTAAAAGGATTTCGTTAATCACAAATGTCAAGGCATAAATAAAAACACACACAAAAAATGCACAGCAAAGCTTCTTCAATTCATCTTCCCTGGGCTCCAACCGCTCTGTTCCAACACATCTTTATAACAAAAGTACATGTCACGGCTACTAGGTTCATTACCTGTTTTGTCCAAAACAGTGCAGTGATTTAGAGACGGCAAACAGAGTGTGTGTGCATGTGTATAAAACTCCAAGACTGACAGTGTGATAGGCAGACAGCCCTCAAAAGGCTCTTAATGAGCAGAAACTGGCAGCAATGCAGCAGAGTGGTCAGAGCCGTCGGCACAATGGCCTGCTGGGGCAGGACAATGGCCTGCTGGGGCAGGACACACCTGAGTTCAAACCCCAGCTCTGCCACTTACTTGTAACCTCGGACAAGTGACTGAACCTCTCTCGGCCTCCATTTCCTTTCCTCATCTGTAAAAAGATAGAAACACTATCTAACTTATAGAACTCTTTACTATCTAACTTACACAAGTCTGTGAGGTCTAGAGATGCTACCATCTCTGTGGTGCTAGCACATAGTAAGGCGTTCAACAGCCATCTCAGGACTACCATAAACACAAAGATGTGGAAATCTGATGCACATTCTAGACTCTGGACCTCAAACACGTGACTGAATTTAAAGATGATCCAGCAACAGGCAGCTAATATCACTAAGGATATGAAGAAGATTCGTAAAGTAAAATTTTAGAAAAAATAATGAATTACGAGAGTCTAAGCAATATCCTAGTTGCTTTTTAAAAATGTAATTTCACAAAATAAATAATAATGCATTACAAATAAATCACACATCTCGTAGCAGATAAGTTAATGGATAAGAGGTCCCAAAATAATGACTGTACCACGCACTCTCATAAATGCATTTCTTAACAGAAGAATCTGCTTGCCAACACATACATTAATGAGTGGCCAGAAAAAAAAACAAAAACAAAAACCTAGAATGTGTAATATTCTTTTATGCTTAAAAATAACTATCTAAGGTGAAAAGTCGAGTAATAAAGTTCTACCAAAAATATAAAGAATAAATGGGCCAGGTGCAGTGGCTCATGACTGTAATCCCAGCACTCTGGGAAACTAAGGCAGGAGGATCACTTGAGCCCAGGAGTTTGAGACCATCCTGGGCAACACAGTGAGACCCTGTCTCTACAAAACATTTTTAAAAAATTTAGCCAACTGTGCCAGGCACAGTGGCTCACGCCTGTAATCCCAGCACTTTGGGAGGCCAAGGCTGGGCAGATCGCGAGGTAAGGATATCGAGACCATCCTGGCTAACACGGTGAAACCCTGTCACTACTAAAATAGCAAAAAATTAGCCGGGCATGGTGGCGGGCACCTGTAGTCCTAGCTACTCGGGAGGCTGAGGCAGGAGAATGGCGTGAACCTGGGAGGTGGAGCTTGTAGTGAGCCGAGATTGCGCCACTGCACGTCAGCCTGGGCGACAGAGCAAGACTCTGTCTCAAAAAAAAAAAAAAAAAATTTAGCCAACTGTGGTGGCATGTGCTTGTAGTCCCAGCTACTCAGAAGGCTGACGTGGGAGAAACACTTGAGCTTGGGAGGTTGAGGCTGCAGTGAGCTGTGATTGTGCCACTGTACTCCAGCCTGGACAACAAAGCGAAGACCCTGTGTTAATTTAAAAAAAAAAAAAAAAAAAAAAAAAAAAAGATGTGGGAAGAAAGAGAAATTGGTGGGTCAGGTAAGACTTACAGGGATTCTTTCTGAATAATAAAAATATTCTAAAATTGACCATGGTGAGGTTTGCAAAGCTCTGTGAATATACTAAAAGGAATCAAACCATACAGTTTAAATGGGTGAACTGCATGGCATATAAATTATACCTCAATAAGTTTTTATTTTTATTTTTTAAAAATCCAGATTAGTGATCTGTAAATGTCACTTAATAAGTTATTATATAATGTCTGCCAGCAAGAAATGTGCAATTTCATGGAGATATGAAGTACACAAACTGAAATATACACAATTACATAGCAATGTACTTTGAAGCAAACAGAACACAAAACCATTTCCTGGAAAGAAACAATGTATGCTAATCAAAGTTTCTTGGTGTAGGTGCAAAACACTGTTGAAACACAGAAAGGAGGAGAAAAATTATTCCACTTTTAGGGAGTAGCTTAAGGCATCAAATATGAGAAGGAAGTTTCAAGCCAGCCTATTTTGGATGCAGGCATCTGCGGATACAATTACAGCTTCCAACTGAGGGCTCAGAAATGTCTCAGAATCTTTTTTGGTTTTGGTGGGCAAATTAAACAAACTGGCAACCACAATTGTTTTAATATAGTAATACTCAAGTAAAAGAAGATAATGTGTTTCTGCCATGTAATGAGGGCAATTCTCGCTGCCGTTACTGAGGTGTGCTAACAGTACTACTTACTGAAGACTGTGACATTTCCCAGTCGCTGGAGGGATCTTTGAAGCCACTTTCATCCTTCAAGTATTTTTCAAATAATCTCTTGTTGATTGGCTCTTCCATATCAAGAATATCAAGGGCCTGCTGGTGCTCTTTTGCAGCATACTATGTGGAAAACAGAAATGCCACTCATCACCCACGATTTCTAACACTACACATATGATCCAGATTTTTAAAGGATAATATATATTATGTCCATTATTTAAATGTGAAACGTCTAAAGTAGAATTTTCTTCATGTATGTCAGCTTTTAGTAAACGAAGAATCAGTATTTTACAGCAAACAATACTAAGGAAAGGAACACTTCCTCATGAAATACTTTACTAACCTGCTAAGCTCCATCACTAAAATTCTCACACATATGTAAGGGATGCGTAACACTCATTTTATTTAACCAAATAAAAATGAAATTGTGAGCATACTTACATGGCACCTAGCTGCAAGGTAACGACATGCTTCATACAACTAGGAAAGAAATTAATTTGTTTAAGTAGTGGTCAAAATAATATGTATCTTCACTTTCAAAGAAAGCCATAAGCATAAAATTGAACTAATTTCATAATTTCTGCTTTTACTCTTGCAGTTAAAAAAAAAAATCCAGTCTTGTTAAACCATATTTATTATGAACCTACTGTTTACTAGGCACCAAGGATTCAAAAAGCAGTAAGGCCCTGCCCCAGGAGGTTACGGTAGGGGAGATGTGAACTAAGCACAACAGGTAAGCATGACGAAAGGGGGCCACAGAAAGCATCAGCCAAGTGGAGAAGGAAACATCTGCAGGAGAGGGAGTAAGTGAGGCAGCGAGTAAGTGTTCAGGCAGAGGAGTGGAGCACTGGGCAGCTCTTCAAGCACTAAGTGTGAATAACTGCTGGGCGTCCAAGGAGCTCACAGCAGCTCCACTTCAAGCACTGAGTGTGAATAACAGCAGCTCCACTTCAAGCACTGAGTGTGAATAACTGCTGGGCGTCCGAGGAGTTCGCAGCAGCTCCACTTCAAGCACTGAGTGTGAATAACTGCTGGGCGTCCAAGGAGATCGCAGCAGCTCCACTTCAAGCACTGAGTGTGAATAACTGCTGGGCGTCAAAGGAGATCGCAGCAGCTCCACTTCAAGCACTGAGTATGAATAACTGCTGGGCGTCCAAGGAGCTTGCAGTAGCTCCATTTCAGCCACTGAGTATGAATAACTGCTGGGCGTCCAAGGAGATCGCAGCAGCTCCATTTCAGGCACTGAGTATGAGTAACTGCTGGGCGTCCAAGGAGCTTGCAGTAGCTCCATTTCGGGCACTGAGTGTGAATAACTGCTGGGCGTCCAAGGAGCTCGCAGCAGCTCCATTTCAGGCACTGAGTATGAGTAACTGCTGGGCGTCCAAGGAGATGGCAGCAGCTCCACTTCAAGCACTGAGTGTGAATAACTGCTGGGTGTCCAAGGAGCTCACAGCAGCTCCACATGACTGGAGCACACGCTCCGGGTATTGATGGTGGTGGATTAGACGCAGACTGGAGAGAAAACATGGAGGGCCTCACAGACCTACTGATGCATCTGACTTTATCCTGCAGCTAATGTGAAGTCACTGAATGACTTTGTGGGAATATAACCACATCCGTGTTTTAAAAACTACTCACTCCTGTAATAGTTCACAAGACGAACTTGTCACAGGGAAGGTGAGAAGAGAGAAACTGTTACTGGGGAAAAGAGACAAGAAGAGAGGCTGTAACAGAACAGACAAAAAATCAAAGGCCTGACACGTACGAGTGGGGAGGAAGAGGAATATCCATGATTCCAGAGCTGTTTAGAAAACAGTCTTCAGAATTTAGAGACTAGATGGGAGACGGGGGAAAAAGAAGGTGACAGATTAGGTATAAGACATTTTCCCTTCACTTTCACTAAAAAAAATTGGGCCTATTGTGATGACTGACATCTATAATCCCAGCACTTTGGGAGACCAAGGCAGGAGGATTGCTTGAGACCAAGAGTTGAAGACCAGCCTGGGCAACACAGTGAGGCCCTATCTCTAGGAAAAAAATTTAAAAATTAGCTGAGTGTGGTGGCATGCACTTGTAGTCCCAGCTATTAGGGAAGCTGAGGCAGAAGGATCACTTGAACCCAGGAGTCTGAGGCTACAGTGAGCCACGATCATCCCACTGCACCGCTGGGTGACACAGAGAGACCTCAAAAAAACAAAAACAAAGAAAAATTGCATCAATTTAAATAATTTCAACATAAATGGAATATACACCTAAAACCCTAATGACATTTTTTTTTTTTGAGATGGAGTCTCGCTCTGTTGTCCAGGCTGGAGTGCAATGCGTGAACTGCAACCTCCACCTCCCAGGTTCAAGTAATTCTCTGCCTCAGCCTCCCAAGCAGCTGGGATTACAGGTGCCTGCCACCACGTCCGGCTAATTTTTGTATTTTTAGCGGAGATGGGGTTTCACCATCTTGGTCTTGAGCTCCTGACCTCATGATCCACCCGCCTTGGCTTTCCAAAGTGCGGGGATTACAGGTGTGAGCCACCGCGCCCGGCCACTAATGACATTTTTTTTAAAGCTGTGAAGAGCTTTAAAGTTCATACCATCACTTACTTTGTCCAGTTTTCGTGACCGAAGTGCATGGGCGGCTCTGTGATATTGTGCTGTCAGATAAAGACATTGAGCCAACCAATAGATGTCCTGGGGTTCCTCTGGAGGGAAAAATTCACATAAGTGGTCAGAGGTACAAGATGAATAGAAAAAAATTTTAAGATTAATCAGAAAACCAATTAGCATTTTGTCACTTACCATGAGAGAGTGAAGCTACTTTATCTGCCCAAAATAGAGCACTTTGATACTGTTGCTGCATACCAAAAAAAAAAAAAAAAAGTGGTAACTGCCCTGTTATTTTAATAGTCTTAAACAGGTATCTAATATTATTATAATTCTATGTAATAAATCTACATCTCAAGACAACAATTTGTTACATCTCTATCTTACATCTCACGTAGGGTAAATTTTAGTTCAGTGTCACAATACAAATATTCCTGTAATATCTTTGTATATACAACTCATGAAGGTAATTTTTTAAAACTCATACACTGTAAAACTGTATCGTGAAACAAGTAAAATGCAAGTGAAACAGCAAAAGCTAGTCATTAACAATTCTTGTGTGATTTATATAACACTTTCAACGAGCTGTTAATGAATCCCAAAGTGAAATTTAGAACATAGAACACTATACTCAAATACCTCATATAACACAGTTGCAGTTTTAATAACACTCAAGTTTAAAAACACACACGCATAAATTAACTAAGCTTCACTAAACATGGGGAAGAACTCACCTCCTCCAAGTCTAACAAAAATGAAGGAGCGGACAATGAGAGCCACCCACAGTGACCTACGGCTAGCTTTAGTCCCTGTTCTGCTCCTCGGTTCTCAGTCTTCTACAGTCTCTGCCTCAGTTCCCCTGGAGGCAAGCCACGACCACTGCTGCTAGCCCGAGGCGGAGGAATGCCAACGGGATGGTTACAAATATGCTCAATACCGGTGTCTCTGGCTGGAAACCAGGCCTGTCATATTCCTCACTACGTCTCTGTACCGAAGAAAAAGTCATCAGAAAACACTGAATTCAACTGACTCATGGTAAATAAAAACACAGCCCTCCAAATGGACTGCAAACATTTGGCCACGTCATTTAGCACCCAATTCCGAAAACTCTGCATTACCATGGCTTTTCTTTCCCTTTCTTTCCAATTTCCTGAAAGAGCAAGCATTTCAACAAAAAATAAACGACATTATAGATAAAACTGATGCTGCTGATTCTCGAAGACACTTCTTTCCTTAAACGCTCTCTGCTATTCACTCAAAGGTAGTGCAGAGAACACATAGTTAACGAGAATTTTTAAAGTATTGATTTGAGACAACAGGCTTCTTCACATCTTTATTCACTTAAATTCAGGCCAATAAAAATCACAACTAAACCTCTCAAAAATGTCTTATTAGCTAGCCCTGCAACTTTCCTCCAAATATTGTCCTTCAACTTGCACTGAGTAGTCAGTGTTTCCTGGGCACCTCCTCCGCGCCAGGTGCAGAACGAGGCTCAGACCCCGCTGAGGCGCCCCCTGCGCTCGGGGGCCTCCACTCCCCGGGCTGTGCCCCTCCCAGCTGCAGGGACCGCTCCCTTCGGGGTGAGGCGGAGACAACGCTGCTGGCCCAGCCCTTCCCCACCAAGAGCCCCGACGGCAGTCACCCCAGCCCCACGCCGCGCGGAAAAACACCCGGCGAGGCCTGGGCCCCGCAACCCGCGCCCCGAGTCGGGGCCGCCCACCTGGTCGAGGTACTGCCGGACGCGCTTCCGCAGCCGCTCTAGGTTCATGGCCGCGCGGGCCCGGCCTCACGCCGCACTCCGCCGCCAGGCGCGCGCCTCCTGCCCGCTAAGCGCCCCGCCCCGCGCCCGTCCCCGCGCCCGCGCCCGCGCCCGTGCCCGCCGCCGCCGCCCCAGGACTCGAAGGCCGCGGACTTGAAGGCCGCAGACCCCCACCCACACCCGCACTCGCACCCCCACCCGGACCCCGTGCACCGCCCAGGCTCTTCCGCTCCAGCCAGGCCCCGCCCCCGGAAGTCCCCAGCAAACGAGTCCCATCTGGCGCGGGAAAACGGACCTGAGTTGTTGGTTCCGATGCCTCTCTTGGCACGTGGGCTTCTGGTTGCCTTGGGGCGAGAGCGCGGTCTCGCCGGCGTCGCTGCGGCGCCTCTGGGCATTGGCGAGAGAGTCAGGAGGGCTCGGGGCCGGACCACCCACCCGGGCAAAAAAGCAGGTGGCTGCTGAGCCTTCCTTCCCCAGAATGTAGTCAACATTTTAAAAATAAGAGCAACGCACTCTCATTACCAAAAAAAAAAAAAAATTGTGTGCACAAACAGCAAATGAAGTCAAAAGACAACCTAGGGAAAAATTTGAAACCTATCACAAAATGGGAATTTCCTTATAATGTAGAGCCAGTATTCTCTTTACATCTATGTAATAAGTCAGTGGGAAGGAGAAAGACAGGCAAAAAACAGTTCACAGGGAAAGAAATGCAAATAGATTTTAACATACGAAAGAAAGCCCAACTTAATTCATAATAAAAATTAAAATTACAGTACGGTACCACTTTTCATATGTTAACGAAGATCACAAAGGTTGATGACACTGCTAGCAGGAATGTGGGGAAGCAGGCACCCTCAAGTTTTGTGAGTGGTATTGGTATACTCTCTAGGATGAATGAGTTGGAATATCTTCCAAATTTAAAGGTGTTCGTGCTGTTAAACCTAACGATTTTTATTTTGGGAAATATACCATGGATTTGCATTTTTGCATGTGTGCAAAATGACTTGTGGCTTCGTTTGTAATAGCAAAAGATTGCAGACAATTTAAAGACCCATCAAGTATGGAACTGAGTAAATAGGTCATGATACACTCACGTAATTGAATACTCGGTGGCTGTTCAAAAGAACAGGCAGCTTTGCATGGACATTGAACAATCTTCAAGATATAGTATGTGGGAAAAAGCAAGTATAGGATTGTGTTTATCATATGCCTGCATTTGAGTAAAATACGAATTTAATGATAGGTAGAAAAATCCCTAAACTGTCCCTGGAAGGAAAAATGAGAAAACAGGCCTAGCGCAAGGCCTTCTGGAAGGAGTGCTGGAAGATGAGAGATGGTAGAAGTGGGAGACGTACTTCCTTAGACATCTTTTTGTGCTTTTGAATTTCAGTCCATGTGCATATATTAAACCTTTTGTGAAATTAAATCATTCAAACTTAAAATAATTTAAACTTAAAGCTGTTGGAACTTTAAGCTGAGCCTTGAGGGGAATGTGGCTATGCAGCCTAGGTCATGCCACACACAGCTGCAACTTCTGCCTTTTTCCCTGTAAACAATAAAGACCAAATGGCACCGGAGATAAGACCCCCTCAGATCACTGTCCCTCCTCATGGAGTCATAACGCAATCTTCCTTCAAATACAGAGATCCCTAACCAATGGAACCACTGCGGCGTGTGCCCCTGGTCTCATATGAGAACTGTGGTGATCCTGCTGGAGCTTCTGTCTCCGCCTGGTAAGTGAAACCTGAGCTTCTCCACTTGGAAACGCTGACCCCATTTGTCCAGGTGGCCATTCTCAGGCTCTGTGCTCAAACACACACTACATGTAGTCATATTTCTGAATCTCATTATTAAGGTTGACACTTTTAAAAAGTAAATGTAACTTTTGTAAATATAAAAACCTAAAAAAGAAAAAACATTCAAAGAAGCAAAAAAATAAAACTTGCTGTAAAGAATCCTACCCACTCAAAAATTCTCTCACGCTACTGTGAGTAACCTGCCGTGTAATTTTCTATGTGTGTGAATACATATATGACTGGGTAATATTTTGAAGTTGGTTTAAAAATTTGTCCCCCTGTATGTTTCCTTTTCCTCCTCCTTTCCCACTCCTGCAGGCAGGCAGTAATCAACTCTGCTCGTTAACTTGGGGCAGGCATGTGGTGAGGTGTGTTTAAGCCGTATTTTCAATGACTTCTATTCATTTAATGAGATTCCTCGTTAACCAAAAATGAGTGACTGAGGCAAATGTCTCCATCAGTAGAGGTCTGAGGATGGGCCCGGGAAAAACGCAAGCCACAGAAGCATCAACTGTGCCATCCAAATAGGGTTATGGGGACTGGGTGTTTAGGAGGAGATGGCAAGCAGGAGGAAAAAAAGGGAGGGGTCCACAGTGACACTGTGATTAGTGCTCAGTAAACCAACAATTTACATAAGATGAGGCAAACATCTGACAAGAGGGAGTAGAGGAAAGAGTTATGTAGGCCGTATCAGGGTAGGCAGAAGAGTGACTGAGCTCATCTTGTCCTTGTTTTGTACCTGGGAGGTAAATTTGTAATTATTATTGCCAGGGCGAGATTTAACAGAAATCACTTTTAGGAGTCCTCTGCCAGATACCCTAACTCATCACTCTCAAGTTCAAAGTTCCAGAGATCCCTCGAGCAGGGGCACAATGCTGCCAGGTTCTTTGCTAATGCATAGCAAAAGTGACCTTTGCTTCAGTTCCCAGTAAGTTTCTCATCTCTATCTGAGACCTTGCCAGCCTGCCCATCTCTCCATATCACTATCAGCATTTGGGTCACAACAATTTAACAAGTCTCTAGGAAGTTCCAGATTTTCCTCCATCTTCTTGTCTTCTTCTGAGCCCCCCACATTCTTCCAACCTCTGCCCATTACCCAGTTCCAAAGTTATTTCCACATTTTCAGGTATCTTTATACGAATGCCCCACTTTTCAGTACCAATTTTCTGTATTAGCCTGTTCTCACATTCCTATAAAGAAACACCTGAGGCCAGGCCCGGTGGCTCATTCCTTTAATCCCAGCACTTTGGGAGTCCGAGGCAGGTGGATCACGTGAGGTCAGGAGATCAAGACCAGCCTGGGCAACATACTGAAACCTCATCTCCACTAAAAATACAAAAATTAGCTGGGTGTGGTGGTGCACGCCTGTAGTCCCAGCTACGCGGGAGGCTGAGGCAGGAGAGTCACTTGAACCCCGGAGGCGGAGGTTGCAGTGAGCCAAGATTGCACCACTGCACTCCAGCCTGGGCAACAAGAGTGAAACTCCGTCACACACACACACAAAAAGATAAAAAGAAACACCTGAGACTGGGTAATTTATAAGAAAAAAGGTTTAATTGGTTTACCATTCTGCAGGCTGTATAGGAAGCATAGCTGCTTCTGCTTATGTGCAGGTCTCAGGAAACTTACAATCATGGCGCAAGACGAAGGGGAAGCAGACACAACTTACCTGGCCAGAACAAGAGAAAGAGAGAGGGGGCAGGTGCCACGCACTTTTCACAACCAGGCTTCACAAGAACTCACTCACTAGACAGTCCCAAGTGGGGGATGATGCTAAACCATTCATGAGAACTCCACCCCCGTGATCCAGTCACCTCCCACCAGCCCCACCTCCAGCAGTGGGGATTATAATTCCACCTGAGCTTTGGTGGGGACACAGATCCAAACCATATCACGTTCTAATAGAATGACCTGGAATCTCTATATTTGGTTAGATTTCTTGTGCTTTTCTTCCCTTCTATACCTGTAATAGCCTACAGCAAAATCATGTTTACTGATTTTAGAATGATGCTCCTTAGGTTTGTCAACCTTAGACAGAAAGATTCAGAAAATACGAGTTAGCATGGAGTTTATTTGAGCACAAGCCCTGAGGATGACCGCCTGGGAGCACAGATTGGAGTTCCCTGAGTATGCACCCGACCAGCAGCAGGTACCTGGGGGGGGGGGGGGGCGGTTAAGGAGGAAAGAAAGGGAGGTTCCTCAGTTGTTTATCAAAAATTTACATTAAAACAACATAAGCTATTGATTGACTATTCATTTTTCTTTGTCTCACAGACTCCAGAAACATGAAAATAACAGGTGACACAACAGTCAGGACCAAAATGCCTTAAACAATTGCCCCTGTGGCATGGGGAGCAGAGTGACTGAAGTTAGTCCCACACTCATGTCCTGATACATTTTGCATCCTTCAAATAGTTCAGACTGCTCTGAGCTATTTTTCTTTCCTCAGGTTAAACATTCCATCATTGTATTTCCTCTACCACACTTACTAATTGGTTAAACTGATAGTGCTCATAAATATTGTGTATTACCTCACATGACAAAATGGACTTTGCAAGGAGTGATTAAGTTAAGATGGGTTATGTGGGTGGGTGTGATGTAATCACAAGAGTTCTTACAAGTGAAAGAGGGAGGCAGGGGGGTCAGAGTCAGAGAGATTGGAAGACGCTACTCTGCTGGCTTTGAAGATGGAGGAAAGAAGGAAGGAAGGAAGGAAGGAAGGAAGGAAGGGCGAGCTGGGAGTGCAGGTGGCCTCCTGAAGCAGGGAAAGGCCAGGGACGGGATTGTCACCTAGATGCTCTGGGAGCACAGCGCTGCTGACACCTTGATATCCTGCAGAGACCCATTTCAGGTCGTGATCGGAGGTTAGCAAACAAAATTAGAACTCTGCCAAATGTGTACATGCCTGAGGCTGGCTTGTCTAACAGAAGATATTCTGTTTATTTTCCTCCCCTTACATTCTCTCCCAGTATTTGCCCTTGTTAAAGAAGATAAAATTTCAGGACCCTCTAAAGTTACTACAAGGGGGAAGTTAAGCGCTTGAGACTGAGTCACAGAGCATGTTTGCAATTCTGCAATACTGAGTTTTGTGAAATTGAGTGTGTAAAAATCTTTGTTTTGTGGTTTTAAAAGATAATTCCTTCCTTAAACTAGTTCCTGAAATACAGTCACGAAAACAACACTTGGATTTTCAGTATGACCAGAATATTAAACATGCCAGGTGGTTTCTCAAGAATTCAAATTACTCTGAAAGGAAGAGAGAACCATCACCCTTCTCACTGATTAGAGTGAGGTGGTATTGTCGCCACAGGAGAGCGGTTTACAAAGTTAGAGAATTCTGTTGGCTGAAACTGCAAAATGTCGAGGCTTTGAAAGAGCGAAGGCAGTGATTAAGAAGTCAGTGATTGGCAGATACGTCTTTATTGTCATTTTACAAAGACAGTTCTCAAGTTTGGAATTAACATCAAATCTCAACCTGTCTTGCGTTTCTCCACACCCTGCGGCTGCAATTCTGCTCCGGCGCTGCCTTGGAGACCCGTCCAGGTCCACCTGGACCCCACAGACAGGGGCCAGAAGCGTCGCCTGCAGAATGGGGCAGAGGAAGCTCAGAGCTTCCCCGCCGGGACATGAGCGCCACAATAACACTCTTAAAAAGAAAAACCTTCTGGGTTAATACCTTTCCTTTGAATTAACCTCCATCCAGGTAAAAAATGATTGATAAGTAAATGTCAATTAAAATTGAGGCTTTCTGTTGGCTTATAAATGTTAAGCTTTGTGGTACTTACTGATGTGGACAGTAAGATCCAGCAAGGCTAACTTACCTAAGCAAGGTCCCAAAGCCGCAACTAAAACCAAGTCCCTGAGCTGACAACGGCCTCTTGGGTGTTGTACCCATTCGTGAGTATGCCTGGGGATTTAAGGCAAAAGCAGGCTGTGGGGACACTGAGAACATCGGCCTGGAGTTTGCTGCTTCCCCACTCTCGCTGCCTCTTCAGAGACAATGCCCTCTGGGTGGCAGTGATGGAGTTCTGCCAGTGCGGGGAAGCTCTGCGGGGTGAAGGGAAGGCTGGAGAGGGATCTGCCAGGCCCGCCGTCCCCAGCGTCACCTCCTGAAACTGCAGTAAAAGGACTGGGAGGCTACGGGAAGCAAGCTGAGCCACCTGGACAGAGCATCCCGAGGTGCCGGACGCCTTTTCTTCCTAGCATCCTGTCCCACCACCCCAGGACATAGCAACACTAGTCATCCTGCACAGGCTCCCGCTGCAGCTTCTCAAAGACTGCTGTCCACAGACACGGGCCCAGCCCCGTCGACGTGAGGGTAACAGCCAATTCAGAAATGTTGTAATCTCTAGCTGGTTATCTGATTATCTTTTTAATGTATCAACTGAACTGAATAATGCCCTCATTTTCTGTTAGGTGGATACGAACTTTGTCATGAGCCATGAAAGTGTTCACTGCTCTCAATTTTGATGTCAAATTTGGGAAAGCACTTTCTAGTACAAGTTGTTCTTCTGATTGACTCATTCACATGTGCTTTGGTCTTCTGTGCCAGTGTTCTGCCAGGAGCGGGTGACGGAGGGCAGATTGTGGAGGGCCCTGCGAACACAGGCTTGACACCTGTGGAGGCCACAGTGGCAGTCCTCAAAGGGACGCCAAAATGGAAGTGGAGGATGGGTTGGCCCAGTGGATAGGGGAGGGAGAAGGGGTGGGAGAAGGCCCAGGGCATTCAGGGAATGCAAAGAAACGTAGTCTGGCTGGAACGCAGTGAGTGAGGGCCCGTAAGATGAATGAGGAAAAGCTTCCTACAGTGATGTGTGAAAAAAACAACTGCCTCTGGATAATTTACAATGCTTACAGGTGTTGCTCAGTGTCAAGAATATTTTATTAACACACAGCTTGCTTATGCCAAGACATATTATCATTATTGTCTGAAACATAGTGCTGAGGATAATTTTTTTAAATGACAGCAGTATATCACTGAAAAAAAGCAGGAAATCATCTAATCTGGAGATAGACACACACACGCACACACACCCCACACTGGTACACACACCTCACACTGGTGCACACCCCCCACAGACACACTACACACCACACACTAGTCCACACACACCACACACAACATACCACACACAACATACTAGTGCAAACCCAACAGACATACTCCACACAACATACCACACACACATCCCACAGACACACACACACCACACACTAGTGCACACCCCCCACAGACACACTACACACCACACTCTAGTCCACACACACCACACACAACGTACCACACCCCACGTACTAGTGCAAACCCAACAGACCTACTCCACACAGCATACCACACACATACCCCACAGACACCACACACGACACACTGGTGCACACAACACAGACCACGCACACACACTACAGCCCCCCTGCCCAACACCACAGACATGTAACTATGCTTATGAATTGCTGATTTCAGTGAATGTGGCACTTGGTGATTGGCTACATTCTTCTTGATCAGTCCTCCTTATTCTGAGTTACTTTGTATGTATTGAGAATTATACATTATTTTGCCACAATTTATGATTGGATGAAAATATTGGGAAAAACATGAGAAGGAGTGATGGGGTGTTGGAATTGTGGGCTCCTTAAAATTTCCCCTCAGCCTTGTAGGAAATGAGAAAATCTCCAGGTGTCTGGTTAATTTGCCTGGGTACTTCAGTCAGCGGCATCTTTTTTGTTTGTTTTTGAGACAAGATCTCCCTCATCACCCAGGCTGGAGTGCGTTGGTGTGATCTCTGCTCACTGCAGCCTAAACCTCCCAGGCTCAAGCAGTCCTCCCACCTCAGCCTCCTGAGTAGCTGGGACCATAGGCACCACCACACCCGGCTAGTTTTTGTATGTTTTGTAGAGATAGGGTCTCACTGTGTTGCTCAGGCTGGTCTTGAATTTCCAGACTCAAGCAATCCGCCCCCGCCCCCCGCCGCTGTATCAGCCTCCTGAGGTGCTGGCAGGTGTGAGCCACTGCCGGCCAGTGGCATCTACTTCACAGGACGTCCATTCTGGAGATCGCCACTAGTGGGCACCATTTCTCCATGCATCCACGGGCTTTTCTCCAAGGTCCTTGTTAGCGGATGGCTGCTGGCCTGGGGCATTTCATTTTTTGAAAGTCTCTGACCAGACATGCACTTATGCAGTGAGGCACTCTGAATGTTGTCTCGAGGCCCAGATCACAGAATCCGAGAGGTAATGGGGCTTTACAGATGGATTCCCTAAGGGTTCCGTTTAAGGAGTTCTTTCCATTTCAGCCACTGTTCTGAGGGTCAGTACAATTTGTGGTTCCCCTTCCCCAACCTGTGGGTTACATGAAAACTAAATCTGGTCTTTAAAGAACTATTTATTGTCTACGGAGTTTTAGGACATTATAGTTACTGTTGAGAAGACAAACAAATACCCATACAAGAAAAGTCCTAGTTGGTAAATACTGAGAGCTTTGCAGCTGCATGAGCAGAACGACATTTCACGAGTGGCTCCAGCCCAATGTGGCATGGCTCTGGCACATCTCCGGAGCTGAAAACAAGCTCAGTGAAACATGGGACAGACGTCACAGTCCGCCGCCTGTGTCAGTCTTGCTGGTTTTAATAACGTTGTAATGTGTGTTTCCCTACCAGACCCATGTGCTGGACCCAGCTGTAGCTCACCGGAGTTTGCCTTCTCTGCTAAGCAAGTCTGACCTGCAGGCTTGGCAACCATTTCTGGAACAGAGACGTTTCACAGCGTTAGCAGCCGAAGGGCCTGGACTCCATCAGCTGCCCAGGTCGCATTTCCAGAACATTCCCTCACATCTAGAACTCTATCCACATAGCAACCAGAGGGGCCTACATGCACCCTAAGGCCAAAGACATCGCCCTTTTATAGTGGCCTCGTTCTTCTCTGAGACAGATGAGGTCTGGGAGTCCTGAGAGTGGCCTTGTGTGACCCTTCTGGTGGCAGCAGGGAAGAGTGTGGCAATCAAACCCGGCAGAGCCACGGCCAAAGGGCTGAGATGTCCAGCATGCCCATGTCCCACTGACCTGGAGAAAACACACAGCAGCCACTGCTTTACCGACTTTGGCTTCACCATTGCAGGGTGGGGATGGGAATGAGGCAGAGGAGGCACTCAGGGCTCGGAATGAAGGAGGCTCCTCAGGTGAGCCCTGCACACCCCAGGGCAACAGCCTCCTGTTCTGCAAGGGGCACTCCCTTCCCCCACCCCAGTACCAGCCTGGGCCACGCCTGCAACTCTTCTTCCTCCTTCTCCTTCTCCTTGTCCATCCTCCCCCGTCCCCTCCCACTCCCCTTTTTTCCTCCCTGCTTCTCTTCTCCCTTCCCTCCCCTTCCACTCCCCTCCCCTTCCCCCTCCCCCTCACTTCTCCTCCCCTCCCCTTCCCCCTCCCCCTCCCCCCCCCCCCTTCCCCCTCCCCCTTCCCCTCCCCCTTCCCCTCCCCCTCCCTCCTCTGTCCTCCTCCTCCTCCTTCTGCCTCTTTTCCTCCTCTTCCACTATGGGACTACTTTTCTTCCTTCTTTCCCCTTCTCCCTTCTTCTCTCCCTCCTTTACTTTCTTCCTTTCTCTATTTAACACATATTTCCTTTGTGCCCACCTCACACAGGATAGACAGGCTTCTGTCCTCACTGCTCCATCCATTATATTTGTGATGGTTTTAAAGCATTTCAAAGTTCTATAGGTTTCAATTAATTTGATACCCAGTGTAACATGGGACAGACACATCTCTGGATCTGAAAATGCAGGTGGTACTTGACTTTTCAGGTCATCAGAGCTTGTGGGTGGCTGGTTTTTACACTAAGGCTGCTGGCAGGATGCTCATTTGTCCACTAACTGAGCAAAGTCCGGAAGGGAAAAGAGCTGACATTATGGCTCTTCTGTGTAGTGGGAAGATTTTGTCTACTTCTTGACTATGTGTAGCAATTTGTCAGTCTTTATAAACTGTTTGCTCTCTGGAAAGAGACAGATTGAAAAGAGAACAATGCTCTCAGGACCGAACAGCAGCCTTTCTAGTTGCGTGATCGATCCTTTAAAGTTCATTGCATTAGGGCCTATCAGGGAGGGCTGGCAGAGGCCAGGACTCCTACAGCACAACCCTTGTGGGGTGGAACAAGGTGGGGACACACAGGCAGGCACATTCAGAAAACGCTGCCAGAGTCAACCCTAAACTGCCACCTCGAAAAGGAGGTGCAAATTCGAGGCTTGCAAACCAAGGACACGATCGCTATGGAGAGGCCATTTTTTTCCATCAAGTTTAGCACAGACGTGGACGGTTAACGGAGGCCCTCTACCCAGTTGGGCTTCACGACAGAGAGGGGCGGGGCCGCCTGGAGAGGTCATGGCTGCAGTGGGCAGAGGCCGAGCCCCTCCTGGCCCGATGCAGGCATCTCAGGCTCCAGCACCACCTGCGGCACAGGAGCGGCTTCAGGAGGTCCACTCGGGGGATTAGCAGGAGACCCAGAATCCACATCCAGGCCTATCTGACCCCACGGTCTGTGATTTTAAACAGTGTCCACGGAAGGTCCACCCTGAGGTGCGGTGAGGAATCTGGGATTGCCGAATTCCGTGTGGAGGAGCCGGACACAAGGTCTGCTATTCATGTCAAGTGTATTTTAAAGGGACTTGTGCATAAAGGAATGAAATTGGCTGCTGCTGCTTTTTTTTTTTTTTTTTTTTTTGGTAGAGATGGGGTCTCATCATGTGGCCCAGGCTGGTCTTGAATTCCTGGGCTCATGCGACCCTCCCACCTTGGCCTCCCAAACTGCTGGGAATGTAGGTGTGCGATACCATGCCCAGCCTGAAATTATCTTCTTATTCTCATTCAAACAAAACAAAACAAAAATATAAATCTATAATATGGGTTAAAAATAGCAAAGGGTACTTGGGGAGGCCGAGGCAGGCAGATCACCTGAGGTCAGGCATTCAAGACCAGCCTGGTCAACATGGTGAAACCCCGTCTCTACTAAAAATACAAAAATTAGCTGGGAGTGGTGGTGCATGTGCCTGTAATCCCATCCATCTAAAAAAAACTAAATAAAATAAAAATAATAAATAAATAAATAGCAAAGAGTAGTTAGGGACCGTGACATTTCTGAGGGGTCAGCTATCAGCTCCATGAGGCCGAGACTACATATGCAGAGCTTTGTTGAATGAATGAAGGTGTGTGTGAGTCTTTTAACTCATTTGTAAAAGGCATTGCCCATGGGCTGATGTTCATTGTTGTGGAACCGTTTAGACAGGATCTTACCTGGGGCTGATAGAGAACTAAGCAGATCCCAAGAGCTCTCAGACATACCATTAATGTCTCCAACCGAGACTCTCTGGGTCCTTTTTTCTTTTCTTTTCTTTCTTTTTTTTTTTTTTGAGATGGAGTCTTGCTCTGTCACCCCAGTTGGAGTGCAGTGGCGTGTTCTCGCCTCACTGCAACCTCCATCTCCCGGGTTCAAGCAATTCTCCTGCCTCGGCCTCCTGAGTAGCTGGGATTACAGGTGCCTGCCACCACGCCCGGCTAACTTTTTTGTATTTTTAGTAGAGATGGGGTTTCACCATGTTGGTCAGGCTGGTCTCGAACTCCTGACCTTGTGATCTGCCCACCTCGGCCTCTCAAAGTACTGGGACTACAGGCGTGAGCCATCGTGCCTGGCCCTCTGGGTCTTTTTTATATCTTAGGTTATGTATTCTGGAGTCAAGCTGTAGTTTCATCATGTTGAAAAGTTTTAATCTGATTTATTTAGATATTTGTTAAAGGAACAATCACAGAGCTTTTAAGGTAAGTACACAAATCCACCTAGGAATTATAGACAAATCCACCACAGCTCAAAATATGGTAACAGAATAAGTCTTCATAGCTACAGAAAAAAATCTGATACAAAACCTTTAGCTCCTAATGTTACTCTGCATAATTTGTTTTCAGTCCAAGAAGCACAGAAAATAGTTTTGCTGCATCATCTGCTGAGGCACATTGTGGAAACACCGTTTTAGGAGCTGCCTCACGGGCACTTCACAGCTGCTCTGGCTGTGATAACAGTGAAGAGAGGAAGAGAGCGGGGCTGCCCTGGCCCCGGCCTTGGGCAAGGCTGATACCCCACACTGCCCTGAGACCGGTGGCTGTGTTAGCCTGGGGTAGCTCACGGCTGGCCTAGTGGGTCTTCCTTGTCACCCCCCCCATCACACTTGTCTTCTTTCTGGATTTGTGTTCTGAATCCTCACCCTTCCTCACTTCTCTTTTAGGGTCCAGGCTTGGCTGTGCGCTTGCTAAATTCCAGTTTCAGTTCCTGCTGGATCAAAAATACATATTTGAAACTAACACTTTCTTAAGCAAGAACAAGAAACTATCAACTTACTTGGGAAATGGAGTATTTCAACTCATTGACAAGTCTTTACTTAGAATTAAACATACAATTTTTAAAATAACAGCTTTATTTAGGTACAATTCTATACCCCTTTATAGTGTATATTTTAGTGTGTTTTGGTATATTCACAGTTGTGCAACTATTGTCACAATATAATTTCCGAACATCTTCATCACCTCCCCCTCCAAAAATCAAACTCCTTTGTGATCACTCCCCAATTTCCCTTCCCCCAGCCCCTGGCAACCACTGATTACTTTTTGTCTCTTTGAATGTGCCTATTCTGGACGTTTCATATAAAAGGGATCAGACAACATGCGGCATTTAGTATCCAGCTTTTTCACGGAACATAATAATGTCTTTAAGGTTTACCCGTTCTGTAACTAGTCTCATTCCTTTTTATGGTAGAATAATATTCCATTGTAGGCTATACCACGTTTTATCTGTTCATCAGTTGATAGACATTTGGGTTGTTTACACCTCTTGGCCATTGTGAATTGTGCTGCTATGAACACCAGTGTATGGGTTTTTGCATGAATGTATGTTTTCAAGTCTCTCGAATATAGACCTAGGAGCGGAGTTGCTGGGTGATTTGGTAACTGTTTAACTTTTTGATGGACTACCAAACTGTTTTCCAAAGTGGCTGCACCACTCTTTTTTTTTTTCATTGTAAGGTTGTATACCTTTTATTTCATTTCCTTTTTTATTATTATTATACTTTAAGTTCTAGGGTACATGTGCACAATGTGCAGGTTTGTTACATATGTATACATACCACTCTTTACCCCTACCAGCAGCCTATGAGGGTTCCAGTTTCAACACATTCTTATCATAATCTGCCTTTTGACTGCAGACAAGTTAGTGGCTGCGAAGTGACGTCTCACTGTGGTCTTCGTTTGCATTTACTAGTAACATTGACCATCTTCTCATGTGCTTATTGCTCATTTGTATATCCTGTTCGGAGAAATCTCTATTCAAATAATCAGATAACCTTTTGTCAATTTTGTTGTTAAACGTCTTTCTGAAATGCAGCAAAGTACTTTTCCCGGAATCAGTAAACTGAGCCATGTTGGCTTGTTGCTAGATAGTAAAGGGCCTTCAGGAAGAAAAAGGAATGAAACTCAAATTTATCTTTTGCCAAGTAAATGTGAGTCACTTTTTTTGTTTTTTGTTTTTTTGAGACGTAGTCTCGCTCTGTCGCCTAAGCTGGAGTGCAGTGGCGCGATCTCGGCTCACTGCAATCTCCGCCTCCCTGGTTCAAGCGATCCTCCTGCCTCAGCCTCCTGAGTAGCTGGGACTACAGGCGCACGCCACTACACTCAGCTAATTTTTGTATTTTTAGTAGAGACAGGGTTTCACCATGTTGGCCAGGATGGTCTCAATCTCTTGAAATCGTGATCCACCTGCCTTGGCCTCCCAAAGTGCTGGGATTACAGGCATGAGCTACCGTGCCCAGCCAAGTGTGAGTCACTTTCACAGTCATTTTTGCAAATGTTATTCACTTAACCCTGGTGTGAGGTCCAGGAGGTGGTTCCTGTCCCATCTTTACAAGCGAGAATGGGGCTCCCCGAGGCTGAGCTTTTGTCCAAGATGATGGTTGGAGGCCAAGGAGCTCAAAGCCAACTCACATGCACTGTGTATCCTGTGCCGACCTGCACTGAGTCAGCCAATTATTTAAACAGCTGGTTTGGCTCCTTGAGGTCATTTGTGTTTGTTTAATTTTTGCTTCTTTCTCACGTGCAGGAGTTATTGGGGTTGGGGCACTAAATTAGAGCAATGCATACTTCCAGTTAACTGGGGGCTCCAGGAAGTGCCAGGATGGCCAGTGGGTTTTGTTGGATAATCTTACAGAAATCCTTCAGTAGAAACAGGTACAAAATTAGTATCTTCTCATTTTGGAGTTAGGGATAAATGAGGGATGACTTGAAGGGGTAAGGAGGATGGAAAATTGAAATCCTTCCTTTAAAATGTTTGAGAAATTTTGCAAGTTAATATTTAAACCAGACTGAGATATCCAGGAGACTGGCAGGGCAGCCTCCGTCAGGCGAAGCTTTGGGGCAGGGGAGAGGGGCCTCCGTCAGGCGAGGCTTTGGGGCGGAGGAGAGGGGCCCAGGCTCTGGAGAGCAGGGAAGGGCTTCTCTGCCAGTGTCATGAATTTCTAGGACTATATAGGTAAAGTGGTGTGTCCCATCCATGCGAGGCCAGCGAAGATCCCAGAGCAAAGATCCCAGACCCCAAAGGTCTGGCAGCTGGCCGGACCACAGGGAGGTGGTCCAACAGCAGGTCAGGGTGGCCACTGGGCCCAGGAGGGTCTTCTGAAGGCTGTGTTTCAGGTTTCTGGTCTTATAGAACTTAGCATTTTTCTTTCCTAAACCTACAGTTTTCAAATAAATTAACTTTGTTTTTCTTTCTAAAACGAGAAGACCTGTGTGCCGTGCTGCCTCCTCGCTAGCTTGGTACATGGCTGGTCTGTTTCCAAGGTGAGGAAGCACCACCGAGAGACACATTCACATTCCAGTAGTTCAAAACTGCAGACCCCATGGCAGGGAACGGGATTGAAGACTGAGGTACCCTATGGCCCTGGGCCCATCGCCTCCTTCCTCCCTCACACACAGGAGCCAAAGGCCCTAGGAGCTTAAAGATGCTGCTGAGAAAGCCATCTTCTTGGGACACACAGACCATAATTCCAGCTTGAGGTTCAGAGACAATGAGTCGTTTCCCACGTTTCCCGTTTTTGTCCAGGTACAGGGCAGTGGGGGAGGTACGCCTTGGAGCCGGTGTCCTGCAAGAGCCCGCCCCTCCCCAGCTCTGTCTTGGAGCCTACACTTGAACCATGTTGCCAAACCTGGGGACTTCAAATAAAGTGCAGTGACTGGTCTGTGGCTGCAGGAAACTCTTCTAGTGCTTCTGTTTTCCCTTTTTTTGTTTGACTTTATCTTAACATTGCTTTTGTGGTGGGCTTTATCTGTTTCCTGTTACATAAAGCAGGAAGAATAAGAGAGCCAAAGAAAGTAAATGAAGTATAAATTTGGAACATTGGTTGCAAGCACTGTCTTGACATTTGCTGAGGAAAAACTCAATAGTATTAATATAAGAGGAGGAAAAGTAAAGAAATGAAAACAAAAGAGCCAGAAATGAGAACAAATACAATATACTTATGTCAATACATATAAATGGATAAAACTGAGCAGGGAAAGCCTCTGGGACTAGGTTAAAATGCAAAATTATGCTATTCTGTTTATGAGACAATATGAAATAAAATGACCCAAAGATATTAAAAATAAAATGGTGTAAATTTGTTTGAGTTCTTTGTAGATTCTGGATATTAGCCCTTTGTCAGATGAGTAGATTGCAAAAATTTTCTCCCATTCTGTAGGTTGCCTGTTCACTCTGATGGTAGTTTATTTTGCTGTGCAGAAGTTCTTTAGTTTAATTAGATCCCATTTGTCAATTTTGGCTTTTGTTGCCATTGCTTTTGGTGTTTTAGACATGAAGTCCTTGCCCATGCCTATGTCCTGAATGGTATTGCCTAGGTTTTCTTCTAGGGTTTTTATGGTTTTAGGTCTAACATTAAGTCTTTAATCCATCTTGAATTAATTTTTGTATAAGGTGTAAGGAAGGGATCCAGTTTCAGCTTTCTACATGTGGCTAGCCAGTTTTCCCAGCACCACTTATTAAATAGGGAATCCTTTCCCCATTTCTTGTTTTTGTCAGGTTTGTCAAAGATCAAATGGTTGTAGATGTGTATTATTGTTTCTGAGGGCTCTGTTCTGTTCCATTGGTCTATATCTCTGTTTTGGTACCAGTACCATGCTGTTTTGGTTACTGTAGCCTTATAGTATAGTTTGAAGTCAGGTAGCGTGATGCCTCCAGCTTTGTTCTTTTGGCTTAGGATTGTCTTGGCAATGCGGGCTCTTTTTTGGTTCCATATGAACTTTAAAGTAGTTTTTTCCAATTCTATGAAGAAAGTCATTGGTAGCTTGATGGGGATGGCATTGAATCTATAAATCACCTTGGGCAGTATGGCCATTTTCACAATATTGATTCTTCCTATTCATGAGCATGAAATGTTCTTCCATTTGTTTGTGTCCTCTTTTATTTCGTTGAGCAGTGGTTTATAGTTCTCTTTGAAGAGGTCCTTCACATCCCTTGTAAGTTGGATTCCTAAGTATTTTATTCTCTTTGAAGCAATTGTGAATGGGAGTTCACTCATGATTTGGCTCTCTGTTTGTCTGTTATTGGTGTATAACAATGCTTGTGATTTTTGCACATTGATTTTGTATCCTGAGACTTTGCTGAAGTTGCTTACCAGCTTAAGGAGATTTTGGGCTGAGACGATGGGGTTTTCTAAATATACAATCATGTCATCTGCAAACAGGGACAATTTGACTTCCTCTTTTCCTAATTGAATACCCTTTATTTCTTTCTCCTGCCTGATTGCCCTGGCCAGAACTTCCAACACTATGTTGAATAGGAGTGGTGAGAGAGGGCATCCCTGTCTTGTGCCAGTTTTCAAAGGGAATACTTCCAGTTTTTGCCCATTCAGTATGATATTGGCTGTGAGTTTGCCATAAATAGCTCTTGTTGTTTTGAGATATGTCCCATCAATACCGAATTTATTGAGAGTTTTTAGCATGAAGGGCTGTTGAATTTTGTCAAAGGCCTTTTCTGCATCTATTGAGATAATAATGTGGTTTTTGTCGTTGGTTCTGTTTATATGCTGTATTACGTTTATTGATTTGCATATGTTGAACCAGCCTTGCATCCCAGGGATGAAGCCCACTTGATCATGGTGGATAAGCTTTTTGATGTGCTGCTGGATTTGGTTTGCCAGTATTTTATTGAAGATTTTTGCATTGATGTTCATCAAGGATATTGGTCTAAAATTCTCTTTCTTTGTTGTGTCTCTGCCAGGCTTTGGTATCAGCATGTTGCTGGCCTCATAAAATGAGTTAGAGAGGATTCCCTCTTTTTCTATTGATTGGAATAGGTTCAGAAGGAATGGTATCCTTGTACCTCTGGTAGAATTCGGCGGTGAATCCATCTGGTCCTGGACTCTTTTTGGTTGGTAGGCTATTATTGCCTCAATTTCAGAGCCTGTTATTGGTGTATTCAGGGATTCGACTTCTTCCTGGTTTAGTCTTGGGATGGTGTATGTGTCCAGGAATTTATCCATTTCTTCTAGATTTTCTAGTTTATTTGTGTAGAGGTGTTTATAGTATTCTCTGATGGTAGTTTGTATTTCTGTGGGATTGGTGGTGATATCCCCTTTATCATTTTTTATTGCGTCTATTTGATTCTTCTCTCTTTTATTCTTTATTCAACCCCATCGAAAAGTGGGCAAAGGATATGAACAGACACTTCTCAAAAGAATACATTTATGCAGCCAACAAACACATGAAAAAATGCTCATCATCACTGGCCATCAGAGAAATGCAAATCAAAACCACAATGAGATACCATCTCACACCAGTTAGAATGGCGATCATTAAAAAGTCAGGAAACAACAGGTGCTGGAGAGGATGTGGAGAAATAGGAACACTTTCATACTGTTGCTGGGACTGTAAATTAGTTCAACCATTGTGGAAGACAGTGTGGTGATTCCTCAAGGATCTAGAACTAGAAATACCATTTGACCCAGCCATCGAGTTACTGGGTATATACCCGAAGGATTATAAATCATGCTGCTATAAAGACACATGCACACGTATGTTTATTGCGGCACTATTCCCAATAGCAAAGACTTGGAACCAACCCAAATGTCCATCAATGATAGACTGGATTAAGAAAATGTGGCACATATACACCTGGAATACTATGCAGCCATAAAAAAGGATGAGTTCATGTCCTTTGTAGGGACATGGATGAAGCTGGAAATCATCATTCTCAGCAAACTATTGCAAGGTCAGAAAACCAAACACTGCATATTCTCACTCATAGGTGGGAATTGAACAATGAGAACACTTGGACACAGGAAGGTGAGCGTCACACACGGGGGCCTGTCTTGGGGTGGGGGGAGTGGGGAGGGATAGCATTAGGAGATATACCTAACGTAAATGACAAGTTAATGGGTGCAGCACACCAACATGGCACATGTATACATATGTAACAAACCTGCACGTTGTGCACAGGTACCCTAGAATTTAAAGTATAATAGAAAATAAATAAATAAAAAATAAATTGATGTCTGAAAACAAGCTGGGAGGAGGGCAGTGCAGGTGACAATGTGGATAAAAACACTGAGATCCCTGGAGAAGGAGTGTCGCAGACACAGACAGGCTGGGAGAAGCATATCTGTGGGGCCGTGATTTCACAAGGGCAAAGCCAGCAGAAGGGGTGGGAGGCTCTGGGAGGCTCTCGTGCACGAATTCAGTCCACTAGTGAGATTTTGGCTTGTGTACTTAAACCCAACATATAGGAGGTGCTGACTCTCATACCTAGAAACAAGACATGTGCGACATGGTTAAATCTCATCCCCAAAACTTCCTGCAGGTTTGACTTTGACATAAGCCTCTGCCAAGCACCTGAGCAATTTGACTCTCCTGCCTGAGCCCAGCCCACAGATGGAATTGTGACATATCACCACAATGATCTGTCATTGTGAGAGAGAACGGTAGGGAGAAAGCGTCTCACCTGTAGTCAAAGGGGCAGCATCAAACCAGACACTGCTTTTGGCAGTGAAATGAGCAAAGAGTGCCCCCACGGGTAACCCTTCATGTTGGTGAGGACGTGGGAAAGCACCGCTACAAACCTCTGGAGAACAATTTCTATGAAGTGTGAAGAACAGAGTTTTTGACATTGTAAACTGATTTTTAATAACTTGTAATAAACTGGAAAAATAAACATTGGTCTCTAACCTGCACAATACACAAAAATTCCATAGTTATTAAGTTCCATATTTACTAAAAACTGAAAGGTAATCAAGAAAACTTATAGTATTATAAGAGAACACAGGAGAATACTTGCATAATCTTAGCTTGAGAGAACCCTTTCTGTGTATGGCACACAGACCAGATGCCATAAGGGAAATTATTGACGGATTTGACTACCTTAAAATAAGCTTAGGTGAATTGGTAAGTAATAATGTGGAAGAGATACCTATGACATTGGTAATAGAAAAAAAGGTAAATATTGATAACATATACTTACTATAGATTAATAACTAAAAGGAACATACGATAAGAATTTGGTCAAAGGCTATGAACAGACAATTCATACAAGAAGAAATCAGATGGTCCAAAACTTAAAAATATATTTACTATCCAGGGTTGGCAAAATTATGAGGAGACAGACACTTTGGGACCACTTTAAGCAGAGGTGAAAATTGCTAGACTGTTTGTGGGGGGCAATTAGTTGGCATCCATTGAAAATCTAAATGTGCTTACCTTTGATTTAACAATTTTACTTCTAGGAATATAAGTTACAGCATAATTTTGTGTAAAGATACATATGGGTTAAGATGATCATCATAGTTTCACTTGGAATATTGAAAAACTGAAAACAACCTAAATTTCAATAATTAGGGGACTGATTAAATAAATTAAGGCAAATCTGCACTTGATGTTAGCCAAAAGGCCGAGAAGCGATAAATTAAGGCACATCTGTACAAAATATTTTGTAATTACTAAAAAAGGAATGAAGAAGCCTTTCATGTATGGAATGAAACTATTTGTATGATACATTATTGAGTGAAATGAGCAATTTACAGAAAACTACATAGAGTAGGACTCCATTTTTGTTTAAACAAACAAATATGGCCAGGCGCAGTGGCTCATGCCTATAACCCCAGCTACTGAGGAGGCTGAGGCAGGAGAATCACTTGAACTCCGGTGGCAGAAGTTGCAGTGAGCCGAGATCGCGCCACTGCACTCCAGCCTGGGTGACAGAGCGAGACTCCATCTCAACAAACAAACAAACAAACGAAACCTCAAATATATGTACTTGACAAATAAAAATCAAAGTTCACATGCAAGTTACTAACAGTGATTACTTCCGGGGGCTGCCATCCAAGAGAAGACTCCCATGTTCCTTACACCCTCTATACTGTTTGACATTTTATGGTTTACAAAAAGCAAATATCAGCTTTGTAGTTAAAAGATTTTTTTTTTTTTTTGAGACGGAGTCTCGCTCTGTCGCCCAGGCTGGAGTGCAGTGGAGCAATCTCGGCTCACTGCAAGCTCCGCCTCCCGGGTTCACGCCATTCTCCTGCCTCAGCCTTTCCGAGTAGCTGGGACTACAGGCGCCCACCACCACGCCCGGCTAATT
>NW_026652279.1:174861297-174868947 GCF_009828535.3 Hylobates moloch | reverse complement strand
GGATTCTATAAGAGATGTACAGCAAGCAGCAGAGCTGGGCTTACAATGTTCTACCAGGCATGGAAGGAAGCACTGCAAAGCTGACATCAGCACAAATACCTGTGGAAACTGCAGGGGCCAAGGCAATGAAGTGCTACTTCAAGTAGGTGTGCAGGGGTAGAGCCTGTGGTCCTAGAACTTGTCCGGGGGTGGGGTCTGTGGTTCTGAAGCCTGTTCAGGGTTAGGGTTAGGGTTAGGAGCTTGTACAGGGGCGGGGTCTGTGGTCCTGGAGCTTCCACAGGGGTGGAGTCTGTGGTCCTGGAGTTTGTGCAGGGATGGAGTCTGTGGTCCTGGAGCTTCCACAAGGGTGGAGTCTGTGGTCATGGAGCATTTATTTAATCTTTAGTGTCTACATATTTTTCCTTATGATGGGCTGGATTTTAAGGAAAGCAATCTTCCACATTATAATGGTCCACAATATATTGGCTATATATACACGTAAAGCGAGTGATGGAAGATCTTTAAAACTCTTTAATTAATTTGATTTATTGGGGGTATTTATAAGCAGTATAATTAATGACAAAATTTAAATCTCATGGTTCTTCCTTTACAATTACAATTTTGTCAATTTGAATAAAATGAAGAGAGTTTAGAGTTTAAATTGTGGGACAAACTCAGATTTTTAATTCTTTCCATTCTGGATTCTGTGGGACAGCTAATTCAGGATCACCACATGATTTCTTTTTTTCTTTTTTTCTTTTTTCTTTTTCTTTTTAATTTTTATTTTATTTATTTATTTTGAGACGGAGTCTCGATCTGTTGCCCAGGCTGGAGTGCAGTGGCAAGATCTCGGCTCACTGCAACCTCCGTCTCCTGGGTTCAAGTGATTCTCCTGCCTCAGCCTCCCGAGTAGCTGGGATTACAGTTTTGTGCCACCACACTCGGCTAATTTTTTGTATTTTTTAGTAGAGACGGGGTTTCACTGTGTTAGCCAGGATGGTCTCCATCTCCTGACCTCGTTATCCACCCACCTTGGCCTCCCAAAGTGCTGGAATTATAGGCGTGAGCCACCATGCCCTGCCTCTTTTTCTTTTTTAATAGAGACAGTGGCTCACTATGTCTCCCAGGCCGGTCTCTAGCTCCTCAGCTCAAGCAATTCTCCTACCTCGGCCTCCCAAAGTGCTGGGGGTTATAGACGTGAGCCACTGTGCCTGGCCAACCTGATGTTAGTGATGTTTTATGCACACTATCTGGCTAAGTTATTTTCACCAAATCTTTCTCTCACAATCTACAATCAATCAGCTGAGCTTATTTTAATTTCCTCAACTTTGTGAACAAATGCGTGGTGGGTGAGGTCATCAGCTGTGTGACTGTTCTGCATCTCCTGTTACTAGGATGTGACCATTTGACATATCCTTGCTGACAATTGAACAAAATGCTCTAATATGGAAAGAATCAGTGAATACATAATTCTGATGAATCCGATGAAGTAAAATGGGAAATTTCAAATAGCTATGGATTTTAGATGAAAAAGAACGTGCGGGTACCTTTTTGCTTGGCGTATCTGCTGTCTCCAGGGAGACTCCGCACCAGCACCTGGGACTTCTCAGCCCTGCCCCAGTCTTCACACCACCTTTGAGCTCCATACCATGGTTCTGAGTGTGTGATTCCTTCCAGAATGGCTGTGTTTTCTTCCGCACTCTGCGAAGTTCCTGTTCTCTCTTCCCCCTGTGCAGACTCCAGGAAAGAGCACACACGTTTTGAAATTTGGATTTTATTAAGGCCGCCATTCCCTCGACAGGGCCAACAGGCTCCAGAGCAGGAAGGGGTCCCGGGGTGGAGGGTTGCTCCTGCTTCCCACTGAACCAACATTTAAGAAACCGGTTCTCCAGGTGCTGGAGTGGGAGCTGCTGGCTCAGAGAGGAGCGAACGGCACACTCAGCCCCTGTGCGCTCGCTTTGCACTGCGGGAGGGGCGTTTTCAGGGTGAGCACAACGGGGCACAGTGGGGAAGTCTTCCTGTGCTTCCTGAGCGTGGTCAGCAGAGCAGATGCTGGAGGAGATGAGTGGGAGAGAGTGGGGTCCCCAGGCAGGGAGGGCGAGCACCTGGGCGCCCATGGGAGAGAGGTGAGGGAGGTTGGCAGGGGTTGGATTTTGGAGGGTCTAGCAGTGCACAGAGTCTGTGGAAGACAGTGTGGAGCCACTATATGGCTTCAAACCAGGCTGCACAGGCACTTGAGAAAGACCCCTGTGGACAGGCTGGGGCTGGACTGGGGAGCATGAAGTGGGAGGGAGGGGCATCGATGCCAGCCCACTGCAGTGGTGAGATGGGAGCGGTGAAGACCTGTTCAGGAGGCTGCGTTGGATGGAGAGAGAGCCATGGGGGGCTGTGGAAGAACCCACCAGGGTTAGGGCTGAGAGTTTGGTGAACTATGGAGATTTGTGGAAGCAGGGAATAATGGTGGATGGTTGGTGGCCTCCTCCTGGAAGGTCACCATCACCCTCTGGAGACTTGTTGGGCGCTTCCTCTGTGCCAGGCACTGTCCTGTGCATATTTCATTTCATTGGTGACAGATTGCATCTATTGTTTTGGAAAACCATAGCACACCATGTGCTGCAAGATGCATCTCCATCTCAGAGCCATTAAAGAGTGTGTGTGTGTGTGTGTGTGTGTGTGTGCGTGTATCAATGAAATGTGCTTCTCTCATTTAATCCTGGGAGTGACCCGAGAGGGAGGCACTGTTGGCAGCCTGGTGGAGGCTGAAGCCGTCCAAGGTGGGGCTGGAGCCGGGCTTGGGCTGGGGTGGAACATTTGGGTGGAACCATCTGGCAGGCTGGTGCTCAGGAGTGACAACAGGGCTGAAGACCTGGATCTGCAATCAAATCTGCAGCATCAAAGTGGTGCTGGGCAACGTTGCCCAGGGACAGACAGGCAGGGAGGCAGCCAAAGGCTGAGCCATGGGAGCAGAAGAAAATAGGGCAGAAGAAAACAGTTGAGGGAGGTAGGAAGTGCAGAAAGTCAGGAGTGAATTACAACAAGGAGGGGCGCGGATGCTTATGTTAAAAGCTGCAGAAAGGTCAAGGGTTAGATCGGATCAAACTGAACTGACATTTTATGAGGGTCAAATACAGTGGGTCAAAATCAGCAAAGTCACTCCACATAAAAAGAGTAGGACGGAAGAGTCCACATGAAATTAATGCATAAAAGTGTTCCTTTCAGCATCACTGATAATAGTGAAAATCCTGAATTAATTTTTAATAATATGGAACTGATTAAGAAAGTGATGAACCCATTGAAGTGATGTTCAAAAGTTTCAATAAGATGTAAAAAGTCTTAAGCCAGGATATAAGATTACATATAAGGTACAATTTTAATTATACTTAATACATATATGTGCACAAAAATATAACTCTAAGGAAATGCAGAAAATATACAAAAAGTATTCTCTCTGGGTGATGAAATGATAGTTAAATTTCTTCTTGGTATCCGTAAATATGTATTATGTTATAATCAGGAACAATAAAAACATTATTTTTTAAACTTTAAAAGGAAACAATTCAATAAATCGAGCAACTGGGAAGTCACTGGTGACCTCATTTGATTGTTCAGTCATTCAACAAATATGTACTGAGTACCTACTATGTGCCGAGCATTGGCCTGGGCATTGAGTCTACAATGATAAACAAAAGAGACAAAGCCCCTGGAGTCATAAGGCTTGAGATTCAGTGGGAAGACAGACAGTAAACAGGTCAACACACAAATAAGTGACTGTGCTTTCTTTTACTGTGCTTAAATGATGACTTTGGCTACTTGAATGACAACTGCGGTGCCCGTGGTAAAGGAAGACAATGGTGGAGCCAGAATGAGCACAGAATGAGCGCCACACTGGTGGGCATCAGGAGCTTCCTCTAGATGTGATATTTAGGTGAAGGCTGAAAGCTGAATAAGAGCTAGGCCTACAGGAACATTCTAGATTTCTTTTCACATATCAGGAAGGGCCCCTGAGACACTGGGGAGAAAGGTGTTGTACTTGAGACATCGTTTTAACTGACACCTTTGCTATTATTCCAGGCAGACCTGTTCACTTTATTATCTGGTCTTCTATGAGACCACCTACTCGGATTATTGTGCAAATTGATGTCATCCAATTAAGTCTTCTCTTTCTTTTACTGCGCTTAAATGATGACTTTGGCTACTTGAAGTTTCACTGGAGCAAATTAGCATGTGTCGGATGCGGACAGAGGGATGGTGCCCAGATGGCACTGGCAAGTGAGCTCTTGTTTCACTGCGGTCCTCACGGCAGCAGAAAGTGAATGTTTCTCTATTATCCATTATTTGTGGATTATCCTTGCTTGCTTTCTTCTCTTTTGTTTTTGTGAGTAATTGGTAGCTGGCTTCATTTGTCTTCCTTCCTCCCTAAATTTTCATTTAGCCAAATTCTCCTCCAGGCTTTAAAAATCACCTTCTATATCCAAAAACCAAAGGGGTCCTATTTAATTCCCTCAGGGATGAGGCTGTCTTTGGTTGTGGACCTGCTTATTCATATTGGAGGCGGCAGGGAGAACTCGCATCTTGTGGTTTCTGGCAGCCCAAAGGAAGGGGTTCTTGTCCAGGCTTCTGTATAGAAAACTGGACACATAGCAAGGCTCCCAAAGTCATCCCAGCCAGAGCCAAATCCTAGAGACATGGGCTGGGAGATTCGGCACATAGTCCAGAAAACCATGGATAGAATTCAGGTATCCATGAATCTGGATAGGAAAGTAATTGTGTCATATTTTCACCAGTTTTTAGCTGTAATTCAGCATTTTCTTCCATTATAATTGGAGGCAACAAACACTGTAACCTATGACTTTATCACCAAAAGAAACTTTAGATATTACAGTTCGTGCTTATTTTTTGGAACATTATTCATACGTATCACTTAGGTGAGTTTTGGTGGCTATAGGGCCTGCTGCAGGGTCCTGTTATTTAATATGGTAATAAATAAGCACATGAATTATTTTGTCATGGTTAAAAAATTATTTTGATAATGTGCTTCAATATAATTGGCTTCCTGTCAAATTGTGTGGATTTTATTCTACTCATTTAAGCACACTGCTTTCAGGAGTCTATGACTTAACCATTCTTCCAAAGCAGGTCGTGGCATGAAAAAGTTAAAGAACCCTTGATAGAAAATATCCGTATTTGAAATATGAAGAAGCTAATAGCAACAACAATATTGGCTGACTTTTATTGAGTGCTGAGCACTAAGCATTTGCATGTATTAACTCATTTCATTCTCATGACATGCCTACAAGAAAGGCACAGGAGTTCCTATTTTATACATGGGGAAACCAAGGAGCAGAGAACCTGACAATTTGTCCAAGGTCACACAGCTAAAAGTCGTGAAGCCCAGGTCTAAAGCTGGGAGAGACGGCAGTGTGAGCTGAGGTCCCACCAAGAGCCTGGCTCACAGATCTTACCAGCTCCATGGAATGTTGAAACTGTCCAGTGACCCAAGGAGATGCACTGATTACAGATTTTTAATTTTCTGGATACAGCTTCTCCTTGCTTTCTGGCCAATGTCTTCTCTTAGAGGAAGAGTATGGGACATATTTTGGACCTGAGTTGTAGAGCCAAAATGGGATTAAAAGCCACCACATAGCCTCTCTAGGGAAAAAAATGGTGGTGGTGACAAAGTCTAGTTGGCTACATGAGAACATTTACAAGCAAAGAACAATGATCTAATCAGTTTTCCCTACAAGGCAGAGGTCCCCAACCCCCGGGCAATGGACCCATACCAGTCTGTGGCCTGTTAGGAACCAGGCCAAACAGCAGAAGGCGAGCAGCAGGCGAGGGAGCGAAGCTTCATCTGTGTTTACAGCCACTCCCCATTGCCGGCATTACTGCCTGAGCTCCACCTCCTGTCAGATCAGCAGCACCATTAGATTGTCATAGGAGTGTGAACCCTATTGTGAACTGCACATTCGAGACATCTAGGCTGCGTGTTCCTTATGAAAATCTAATGCCTGATGATCTGTCACTGTCCACATCATCCCTAGATGGGACCATCTAGTCGCCAGAAAACAAACTCAGGGCTCCCACTGATTCTACATGATGTTGAGTTGTATAATTACTTCATTCTATATTATGATGTAATATCAAGCCTCACAAGAATGGGACCACTCCCCTCGCTGTCCATGCCATATCCCAGTAGCATCCTCAATGGTGGCAAATAAACCCCTAGATTGTTTGAGACCTGTCTGGATACTTTCTGGTTTGCGAGCCCCGAGGACTTTCTGTGTGCCCTGCACAGTGCTGCCCTTGCAGCAGCAGGGGAGCAGATGAGGCTCAGGCTGAGCTTGTACCTTGCCCACACCAGGTGGACCTGGGGACACTGCTGCCATGCCATGGCGATGCTTGGCAGCCTGTGCCAGGGCCACAGCTTCTTTCTTTTATCCCCTCAGGGATTGCACTGGGTCTGGGAGGGGTCCCTTTTTGTTGGCATTTCAATGCCTGTCCCTTTAAGGCAATAACTCCTCCCTGATCCCATACAGGAGCATCCATACACATCCAGCTGACCAGAGAAGGCCAGAATCCAGTGACCCTGGTCCCTTGCCATTTGCAGTAGGTTTGGTGAATGGGCTGTGGGTCTTAGAAGCCCCCCAAACCAGTGAGATTCTTCCTTGAGATACAGTTCACATACCATACAAGTCACTCATTTATCGTGTGCAGTTCAATGGGGAGACGCCCACAGTCATCAACAGTCAGTTGAGAAGATTTTCATCACTTCTTTAGGGAGCCCTGGACCCTTTATCATCTTGCTACCCCTCCATACCCTTGCCTTAAGCAACCACTGATCTACTTTCTGTTTCTATAGATTTGTTTCATATACGTGGAATTGTCTAATATGTGGTCTTTTGTGACTGCCTTCTTTCACTTAGCATGTTTTCAAAGTTCATCCACGTTGTAGCCCATGTCAATACTTTATTCCATTTCATAGCTGGGCAATATTCCATTATATGGTCAGTGTTAGGGTTCAAAGTCTCTGCTGTATGGTCCTAAGAAGAAACATTTATTCAAAAAAAGCTACTGGCCAGGAGTGGTGGCTCACGCCTGTAATCCCAGCACTTTGGGAGGACGAGGGGGGCAGATCATCTGAGGTCAGGAGTTCAAGACCAGCCTGGCCAACATGGCGAAACCCTGTCTCTACTAAAAATACAAAAATTAGCCAGGCATAGTGGCATGCGCCTGTAATCCCAGCTACTCGGGAGGCTGAGGCAGGAGAATCGCTTGAACTGGGAGGCGGAGGTTGTAGTGAGCCGAGATTGTGCCACTGCACTCCAGCCTGGGCAACAAAGTGAGATTTTGTCTCAAAAAAAAAAAAAAAGGAGGAGGGTGGAGCCAAGATGGCCAAATAGGAACAGCTCCGGTCTCCAGCTCCCAGCCCCAGCGACACAGAAGACGGGTGATTTCTGCATTTCTGCTTGAGGTACCGGTTTCATCTCACTAGGGAGTGCCTAACAGTGGGTGCAGGACAGTCGGTGAAGCGCACTGTGCGAGCCGAAGCAGGGCGAGGCATTGCCTCACTCGGGAAGTGCAAGGGGTCAGGGAGTTCCCTTTCCTAGTCAAAGAAAGGGGAAACAGACGGCACCTGGAATATCGGGTCAGTCCCATCCTAATACTGCGCTT
>NW_026652279.1:174850269-174856297 GCF_009828535.3 Hylobates moloch | reverse complement strand
AAAAAAAGCTACTGTAATTTGGCAAATGTCTCTGGCATTTGAGCTGAAACCTGCTCTTTCCCTGCTGTTCCCAGCTCGGCAATGCAGACTGCACTCCAGAGGCTGCAGCCAAGCACACAGGCTCTACTCCCCATAGCTTCTAGTCAAAGGGCCTTCTTCCTGGAAGAGGCAGGGCCTCAGCTTTTCTCATCTTGTCCTCAGCTGCCTATTGCTGAGACTAAGTCCCAGGTGAGTGTGGCCCTAAGCTGGAGGTGCCCTTGTTCTGCCCAGACTCTGTTTATGGAATGGAGGATCAGCCTAGAGCCTTGGGAATTGTGCTTCTAAGAATACAGGAGCCCAGATCCCCTTGGTCTGGTTCACAGGCATTGGTTCCATGATGGGAGAGGCAAGCCGAGAAGACCTGTGTGTCCCCACAACATACACACAATGAAGCAAAGAGCCTGGGGTGTCACTCAGAGAAGATTGCCATTGTCCCTACTCCCAGCTCTTCCCAAAGGGACTGTTTCACTTGCAACAGAATTTAGAGAAGTCAACCCTCACTGAACATGAAAATAAAAGACATCCAAACTGGGAAAGAAGAAGCAAACTATTTCTATTCACAGATGATATGATCTTGCATATAGAAAATCTTAAGGAATGCACTAAAAAGCTGTAGAACTAATCCACAAGTTCAGCAAGGTTGCAGAATACAAGATCAATACACAAAAATCAATTGTATATGTTTTCGTGTAGACATGTTTTCATTTCTCTTGGTTATATACTTGGGAGTGAAATTGGTTATATGGTAAATATATTTAATCCCCATATATTTATTAAAATATGTTTAATCACTTGAGGAACTGCTGGACTGTTTTCCCAAGTGGCTGCACCATTCCTCCCAGCCCTGGAGGGCTCCAATTTCCCCACATTGTCGCCAACACTCCTTATTATCTGTCATTTTGATTCCAGTCAATCTGGTAGGCGTGAAGTGCTATCACGTTGTGGTTTTGATTTGCATTTCCTTGATGATTAATGATGCTAAGTATCTTTTCATGTGCTTATTAATCATCTGTATGTCTTCCTTGGAGAAATGTCTATTCAGATCTTTTGCCCATCTTTTAATGGGGTCATTGTCTTTATCATTGAGCTGTGAGAGCTCTTCATGTATTCTAGATGCAAGTCCCTAATCGTATCTGATTTGCAAATATTTTCTCCCATTCTGTGGGTTTTTTTTTTTTTACTTTCTTGACAGTGTCCTTTGATGCACAAAAGTTGTTAATTTTCATTAAGTCCAGTTTATGTATCTTCTTGTTTGTCATTCCTGCTTTTGGTGCCATATCTAAGACTCCATTGCCAAATCTGAAGTCACGATGATTTCCCACTGTTTTCTTCTAAGAGTTTTATGGTTTTAGTTCTTACATATAGGCCTTTGATCCATTTTTGATTAATTCTTGTATATGGTGTGAGGTGAGAGTCCAACTTCATTCTTTTGCATGTGGCGATAGAGTTGTCTCAGCATTTGTGGAAAGACTATTCTTTCCTCACTGAATGGTCTTGGCCCCTTTGTTGAAAATAAATTGATTATAGACACTTGGACTTATTTCTGGACTCCCATTGATTTATATGTCTATCTTTATGCCAGTGTAATACCATCTTGATTACTATAGCTTTCTTAGTAAGTTTGAAATAGTTGTGGAGTCCTAATTAGGAAAGAGGAGTCAGGCTGGTGGGACCAGGGTAAAGCAAAGAGGTAAAGCAGGTAAGCGACAAGTCTGCCTTTCTTCATGGTCCAGAACACGCAGCCCTCCCGCGCAAACAGCTCACAATTTTCCTGTGCCGAGCTATTACCAGACACCTGCAAGTTAGCTCACTATAGCTTTGGCATTATTGGTACTGCACAAAGCCCTCTTCAGCATAAATGCCACCCTATAAAATCCCCAGCAAGCCTTGGTCTCCTCATAGTCAGCCTCTCTCCTGTGGGCTGCCCGCTGCCTCCTCGAAACATATTTTCCTACTTTCTCTCATAAATCTGCCTTTCTTTACCTACAATTGTCTTGGTAAATTCATTACCCCCATGCCACTGGCTGAGATAGCCATTGCTCCCCAGCGACAATAAGGACACGTGAGTCCTACTACTTTGATCTTCTTTTTCAGGATTGTTTTGACTAAAACAATCCATCAAATTTTAGAACCAGTGTGTCAATTTCTACAGAGAAGTTGGCTGGAGTTCTAACTGGGATCGTATTGAATTTGTAGATTGGGTTTGAGACAGCCAAATGCCCAGAATCTCTGCCCCATCTGACAAGTGTTTACACCAGATGCTTTTGTGCAGATGAGGGAAACTGCCCAGGGCCTTGTCTGCACATGCCCACATGTGCACTGGGGAAATGGGTGAAGCCACGGGCAGGGGAGGAGCCTGGCCTCTTCAGTTCCTGTGTGGTGGCCTGGGATTCCATTTGTGAGGTGGGAGCCTGTTAGCAGGACTCCATCTCACTTTGCTGAGTTTTTTTTTTTTCTTTTCTTTTTTTCCCTTGTTGCCCAAGAAAACCCGGCTCTACTCACCCTTCAATGTGCTTGTATGCCTAGATTTTCCTGGTCGTGTGACAAGAACCCAGTTTCAGCTGAACTAAAGAGCAAAATTCTGCAATAGTTTGTATATTGCCATCTTAATATAGCAAGACTTCTGAATCCATAAACATGGGATATTTTTCCATTTATTTAGATCTTCAATTTTTGTGGATGACGGTTTGTAGTGTTTGGAGTATAAATTTTGTCCTTCCTTTGTTTATTGCTAAGTACCTATTTTTTTGATACTTTTGAGTATGGAATTGTTTTCTTAGTTTTCTCTTCAGATTGCTCATTGCAAGTATATAAAAACACAATTGATTTTTGTGTATTGATCTTGTATTCTGCAACCTTGTTGAACTTGTGGGTTAGTTCTACAGCTTTTTAGTGCATTCCTTAAGATTTTCTACATGCAAGATCATATCATCTGTGAATAGAAATAGTTTGCTTCTTCCTTCCCAATTTGGATGTCTTTTATTTTCATGTCCAGTGAGGCTTGCATTTTTCTAAATTCTGTTGCAAATGAAACCATCCCTTTGGGAAGAGAATGGGAGCTGTTACAAGGGTCTGCTTCTTCCTCTGGGCAAAATCTCAGAGCCCTGGAGCTCGGAGTGGGGACAATGGCAATCTTCTCTCTGAGTGACACCCCAGGCTCTGTGCTCCACTGTGTGTGTGTGTTGGAGAGACACACAGGTCTTCTCGGCTTGACTCTCCCAGCATGGAACCAATGCCTATGAACCAGACCAAGGGGATCTAGGCTCCTGTAGTCTTAGGAGCACCATTCCCAAGGCTGCAGGCTGAGCATCCATTCCACAAACAGGAGCTGGCCAGAACAAGAGCATCTCTAGCGCGGGACCACACTCACCTGGGATTTAGTCTCAGCAACAGGCAACTGCAGACAAGATGAGAAAAGTAACGCACTGCCCCTTCCAGGAAGAAGGCCCTTCAACTAGGAGCTGTGGGGAGCAGAGCCCATGCGCTTAGCTGCAGCTTCTGGTGTGCATCTGCATTGCTGAGCTGGAAGCAGTGGGGAGAGAGCAGGTTTTAGCTCAAATACTAGGGACATTTGTTGTTCTTGTCAAATTACAGTAGCTTTTCTTGAATAAATGTTTCTTCTTAGGACAATACAGCAGAGACTCTAAATGACTGTGTTTTAACCATTTTCAAAAGTTTTGCTGGGGAGTGGGTTGAGGGAGCTCCTCATGCGGTCATTCTGGGGGTCTCTCATGTGGATCCCACTTGAAATCCATTTATCATGGAGTTTTCAGTCTTGGGCAGAGGTATTCATCTCTGATTTTCTTTTTACATAAACTGTGATTGCAGCCTTGTTTGTAATAGCCCAAAATTGGAAACCACCCAAATGCTCATAAACAGGTGAGTGGATAAACACACTGTGACAGATCCATACGATGGAGCACTACTCAACATTATGCTAAGTGAAAGGCAGACAAAACGCAGATACTTGATGAACCCATACACATAAAATCCAGAAAGTGCAAAGGCACCCATAGGGAACCTTTGATGGGCAGAGGGTGGTGGGTAGGGGGACCGACAGGCTCAGGGAAACCTGGGGAGTGATGAATGTGCTTACTGTCTTGACTGGGGTGCCGGTGTCATGGGTGTATCATATGACAAACCTACCACATACACTTTGAATATGTGTTTACTGTATGCCAATCACATCTCAATAAAGACATGAAAAATGAAATTAGGAGTGAAAGTCCAATTGCTGGCTCTATAGTTTCTCTCATGTTGATTTGTGCTACTAGCTGACCGGCTAGCTAGATATGTTTATTCCATCAACCAACTAGTCTGCAGTGCTCCAGAAGCAGCTGAGACTCCCCTGAAAACGAACTGTTTCTCTCCAGCATTGTGCATTAACTTGGCAAGTGTCCTTTGTTAAAGAATGGAGTCAACTGAGAAATGAAATAGCCAGTTATCAAGCCCCAAACTGATGCATTCTTGAGAAAAACGGTTAACTTTCCCATGGCTTCCATTGAAGCCCTGGAAGCCCACAGTAAATCATCTCTGAGGCAGGTTTGCTCTGGTTGGGCCTTTGAACAAACCCAGCACACAGGACCATGCAGGGCCTGCCTGAGCTTGGAGCAGCACCTTCCCAGTGGTGCACCCTGCTGGGCCTGCAATCTTCCCGTATCACACACCTCGAGGTACCTGAGGATCAATTATATTTTAATTTATTATGAAATCTGAAACTACTATGAGCTTCTTGGGGATAGGTACAGGCCAAAAGTCTAAGGTTCAAGCACTTCTGGAACAAAAACTCCTTCATTAGAATTAACTATCACAATCACCATCAAAATCTTGCACTTACAGGGAAAGGGCCATGGTGTAACTGTGAGGTTATTCTAGGATGTGTAGGATGCAGGGGGACAGAGGTTATTGACCTTAGACAAGAGAGGCTTTTAGGATTCACAGTCAAGCATTTATAAGGTGGTTTTAAGGAGTATGAAAGCCTGCTGATGTTCATTTTCACAGAGGGCAGAGCTCCACTTCTGGGTGAAAAGTGAGGTTATGAAAGAGCGGCACCAGCATCCGGGGCTGGGACCCACACAGGATGCAGGGGTACATGATTTTCGATGTTTTTTTCCAGAAAGATGCCGGACCCAGTGGTCTGCTGACAGAAAAACAAAACCTTTTGCTGCTTTTGGAAACTGACACCTTTGAGAACTGCACGAGCAGGGCTGGGGTACAGCCTGTGTTCCTCCGCCGCCGAACTGCAACCTTGGCCAAGTTCTGCCACCTCCCAGTGCCTCCGTTTCCTACTATCCCGTGAGGCGCACAAGAGCCCGTACCACACGGGGTCCTGTGAGGGTTCGGAGTCAGGCGCTTCAGCAGGTTCAGAGGAGTGTCTGGCACACGGCCAGCTCACGGCCGCTAACTATGATTTAGTTGTAGGTTGCGGAAACAGCCTAGGAGTCTCAAGTAAAACTTGGAATCACAATCCGCCAAGGAAAAGGGCACTCCTCAGAGCTGTGGCTGTTTTCGGGAGAGGACAGAAACGCCTCAACTCCGACCCACGGGCTGCTCTTCTGCTCATCCCCAACCCCTTCCCAGCACTCGGGTGTGGTGCTGAGCCCGGTGGGATGGCAGGAGCCCCTCCCTTACCTCCTGTGTGTGGAGTCCTTTTTGCTGTCAGTCTGTCCCCTGGTCCTCATGACAGAGGCCACCTTCTCCAGGAGCAGGCGGTTGTCCCTCTCGATGACGGAGAGCCGTTCCTCCTCCAGCTGGGGACAGAGAAGGAGGCTGGAGGAGCGCCGGCAGATTGCGAGGCTCTTCCTCACGCCACGTTTCTGTGACTCGAGTGCCCTGGGAGTTTTACGCTGCCTCGTCTCATATTGGCGAGTGCGCGGTCACGCCTCAGCGGGGACTGTACACACGGGGACGCGCCGTCCCTCCTCAGAGGGGACTGTACACATGGGGACGCGCGGTCCCGCCTCAGTGGGGACCGTACACACGGGGACGC